>NW_010181573.1:0-6994 GCF_000695765.1 Mesitornis unicolor
AGAATAGTTTTCCTGTCACTGACTGGCCAGGAGACCGACTCAGCTCCCTTCTCTGCTGACATACATGGACCTGCATTTCTTGGGTCAGCCTCCAATTCTGCAAGGAAAAGGACTCAAACTAATGAAAACTGAAATGGACAGAATGTCACTACATTTCTCCGCAGTCATCATGATGACTTTGGTCTGCTATGTCTCCTTTTAAATACCAATGTTTTATTTCACAGCTATGTTTGAATTCTCAGAAGTCATTAGAAAAAGCAATTATATTTTGGTTTTTATAGCAGTGTAATTTGACAGTAGGGACAGACAATATGAAAGAAGTGAAATCAGTAAAACATTATTTTGCCATCACACAGGAGACAGGATTCTCCTTTTCTTTCATTATCTAAACCATTAAAGAATCTTTTCCCACTGGTAAACAAGTCATACCTGAAAATGATGTTTCCTGCACGATCGGCCTTCCATGCCTTCACAAGAGCAAAATCTCCTGTAATTGACTTCTCCAGAATAAAGTGACGGCCATCAAACTCTCGCACCTACAGAGAAAAGTACACTATTGAGATGCTGGTTTCTTCAAACAGATCTCCCATGTAGTATTTATTTTGTGGGGTTAATTTTAAAGACTATTATATTGAGGCTTCTTTTTGTATTCAATAACATTTAATCTGAAAAACTGCAGCTCAACTGTATAATAACAGAAGCACGAAAAGGCTGAAAACTCCAGTTCTATCATAGTGTCTCTGTTTAGTGAAACAGAACGAGAATCAGATCCATGTTCCTGCTGCTCCATCTACTGGAATTAGACATGCTTTTTCTTGCACATCTACCAGCCAACCAAAAATTGAAGTGCTAAAGCAGAACTGCTGAAAAAGTTCATAATCACTGCCCACCACCAGAAACTGCAAATTTGAGACAGAGTACTCAAAACACATCATCTGACAGGCTGAGTTTCCTTAGGTTTTCTCTGCATTTATATCAATACTGATGATACAATAATGATATTGTGCCTGAAGCCAAAAGATGTAACTGACAAACAGCTAGTATTTTAATCCTGTATAGAAACATGAAACAGCATTTCTCTTAAAAATTATAGAAGGTTAGAGTATACACAAATACTACTTGAGAGCTATTTAAAACTTCTGAGAAGGGTAGGAAGTACAACAAAAGTATAGCAGAAGTCAGTTTTTCAGTCCTGTAAAAGGAGAACCAAGCTTTTATAAAATGACACTTGCATTCAAAATGGATTTGGAGAATGGAATTGATCAAATCAAGTTAGTCACACTATTAGCCCCCTAAAAGACTGAGTAAGAGAGACTTTTCCACAAAAGTAGAAGAAAATTGTTACCAAAATTATAAGCTATTCAATAAACAAAACATTCTTCAAATGGTAAAACATCATAATGACATATTCAGAGAATTAACGGAAAAAAAAGACTAGGTTAATGATTAGATACTGAAAATAGCCATGTATAAAATACTAGAAAGCCATGATGGGGAAAAAAATTACCTCTATCCCACAGACGCTCATGAGGTCAAATTTAATGCCACTTGCAGCAGTGTAATTGGAACATACAGCATTAGCCTCATCCATTTCTTCAAGTACAGTTATGGCACTGAGAAATATCTCCCTTCATCAAATTCTACATCAAATTTCAATATGAAGCCCTTGTTTTTCACTTGGAAGCTATACTCTCCTTTCTTTGCAATTTCAAATACTCAGACTCAATTGCATTTCAACTGTTTTTAAATGTGTTTCATGAAAGTTTGCGTCAACAGAGCTCTTCCCTGTTGAACAGGAAAACATCCCATCTCTTCTAATGCAAAAGCTTCACATACAGCTGCAGGGCTGCTTTCTCCATACCACAGTATTTAAGGAGCATCTGCCCCACTAGCAGGAGGTTGTTCTTAATCTTACCGTGCACTGTCTAGCAGTGATATTTTATTTGATTACACAGCAAACCTGGTCAGAGAACTAAGTGAAGAGTAACTCAGTAATACAGGTTTTCACCCAGATCAGTTCTTGATACTAAGTCTCCCTAAAGCTGTAAAAACTTTCTAACCCATCACAGAGGACAGAAGCAAGCAGTGGGAGAAAAACTAATGTGTTTGGTATCACAGACATCCTGTAAATCAAATATACTATGGTTAAATTTGGCTAGGACATGCTTAAACTACTGTTTATCTTGGAAATATGTAAGAAATTCAGTTTTCAGAGCAGAAGACTTCCTAATAACAAATTGATGTCTTACCTCTCTTGGCTGGCTGGCAATGGCAATGGTGCCATCTGTGTTGTATTTGATAGGTGCACCCCCTTCCTGCACTAGCGTCCCATAGCCAGTGCTCGTGTAAAATGCTGGGATTCCTGCTCCTCCTGCTCTAATACGTTCAGCGAGCGTACCCTATGGGAAAGCATGTTTAAGAATCAGTCATTTGAGAAAAATGAATCAAACTCTGATAAATGGCTTGGATTAACTTATTTTTATATCCTGTCATTTGGAACTTCTGTTTTGGCATTCAGCAGATCAACCCATCTAGGTCTTTATCACATTTTAGCTCTTCTTTGTGTGATTCATACCAGATATGGCAAGAAATGCCACATATGGCAATAAATTGCTCAAGACCACACCATCACATAACTCCCTGTCAGCTCCCAAACCCCCCAGCACTTCACTGTGCCTCATCTCCTTCAGCTTGTTTCCCAATCCATTACTATGAGAAAAGTAGAGAGTTCTTTTTCTCTTCCCCATCCTGGCTACAAAACCTGGCTAGAAGATTTTAGTTTTGTAACAGCTACATATTTATGTTTCATTCTCCAACATGTTAAGAAAAACTTCATGCCTCACTCCAAATTGAAACAGTCACGCATAGCAGAAGAAGAAAGGGAGTTCAGTGATCTGAGTTGCCCATGGAAAGAATACAAAGAAGCTGACATTATGGCATTTCTACTCTATTTCACCAACCCATCTGCACTCTGCTCTGTGTCCAACTGTAACATGAATATTAACAGCCCAAATTCCTCATCAGCCTTAATTATGGACTTACGGCCAAAGACATGCCTGCCTGCTTTTTATTAGTGGTTTTTTTCCCTTTTCTAATATATTTTTCTGGATTCATAGCAAGACAAGACTGTCATGATCAATTACCTAGCTTGACAGCCTCCAAAACATAAGCTGCACTTTCCCCCGTTATCCTGCAAGAAACACAATGACTCCTGCTAGGTTTACAAAATTGTGTCGAGGGGCAGATGCAAACCATGCAGTGACTCAAAGTCCTGCATTTGAAGCAGTCTCAGCATTTCAAGATCTCACCATGACCTCTCCTTTACTGCGTAACAAGGACACAACACTACCCCATTTTGCCTAAAGTCATGCCAAACTTGAAGACCATTTTCCAAAATGCTACTTTAGCTTGACACAAATGCTTCAAATCTTTGCATCTCCTAGCAAGTCTTTAGTTCACCTTACTATCTACCATTGCACACTGTAGGCCCAGTATTTTCATGCTGGATTTACAAAGCGTGTTTGTGCAGTCCACAAAGCCAATTACATGTCTAAGGAGTTCAAGGTCTTCTACAGATGATAGCACTGAATATTAAGTAGGAAGAAGGAAAAAACAAATTTTGAGATTTGGGACTTTTTTAACATGACAAGCCACAAGTGCTTGGTTATTTCCATGTCAGCTCACTGGCTATAAGAGGAGCTTTTCTGCCCATCTCTGGGATTCTGAGAGACATTTCCAAGACATGGAGCCCAAGACTGTCTTCTCCATAACAACTCAAGATGGTTGCTTTTCCCAGACACTTAAATCAACTGCTGCTTAAAACCCAAAGGTTGTGTGTCACCCTTGGAAATGCCGTACACTAACATGCCATAGGTTCTGAAGTTACAGTACTTGTTTCACAAAACTAGATCTAAGTTGAATGTGTCCTATACTCATGATTGTAGGATCTCAGACTACCTGGCAGTGCTAAAATAATTAAAACTATGGTGCTAAAAAGTAAAGTAGTAAACATTGGCTCATAACAATATGCAGAGATTAATTTAGTTAAGATTTTAATGAACAAGCCTGAAAGAGTTGTCTCACAACGAACTGAAATCTAATTTGATTCCTACCCACTAGATGGCAGACACTGCATACACAACAACTCCAAAAGCACACGAACTGGCACCAAATTCAGCAGCTCCCTGCTTTTCTTCCTGCACGCCACATTAGTGAGCACATGTCATGTGTTTTTTGCAGTCTGGGAGGAACTACCAAAAATCAAACACTGTACTATAAAACATGCATGTGTGTGTTTATGTGTATATATATATATATGAACTTAATATAATGTAACTAGCCATAAAAGTAATTGACAGAAGATGGCCAGTCAGTTCTTAACAGACCAGTTGCAGCCTACAGCCTATGAGCCTACAATGGCAAGTGCCACCTGCCTTTATTCCACATCTGGACACAGGAAAGACATTTGGATTCCAAAATAATTTCCTAAGAGCATTTAAGCATTATTGTACTCAGTATTTCAGATAAAAAGAAGTCACCAGTCTCCTAGAGACACTCCTTACCTGAGGTGTGAGCTCAACCTCAAGCTCTCCAGATAAGTACTGCCGTTCAAATTCAGCGTTCTCTCCAACATACGATGACACCATACGTTTTATCTGCTTAGTCTGAAGCAGAAGACCAAGTCCAAAATTATCAACACTGTGTAGAAAAAGCCAGACAATACTCAGCATTCATAACAGTTTTGTTGTATTCAAAGCACTCAATAAACTTCAATGACTTAACAAGATAAAACAAAGTTATTTTCCCCCACTTTAGACATAAAAAATAGGAGATAAACCAAATTCCAGCTTTTAGGTGGAAAACATCAAAGCTACAATCAAAATTTACGAGCCCAGTGCTCCCTTCCAAATCACTGAATACATCCAAAACTTTCTTTTAAAGACATTTCACATGTAACAGCTGCAAGTACCAGCTTAACAAGTGGTGCTATTTTACGTATCTGCTACTTTTAAAAGCCTTACTAATTAAAAAAAAGTCACACACGGCACAACCTGCCTTTGAGTGCACAAAGATTTATTTTTTGTTTAAACTCTTGATCCTCAGGAAAAAAGCAAGTGACTGCTTAGCAGCTCAAGGAGAAAGGGATATTCCCATTTATAGTGGTAGTTTGTATATGAGGTAAGATAATATTTGTATTTAAATTTTCTTATTACAGTAAATAATTTAGTTTCCTACTGAGAAATTGTCTACTTCAGCAAAAGATATTAACAATGAAGTCAGGATTTTCTTGTCTGTGTCAATATCAGCTTAAACTGAATGACAAAGATTACTTTTTTATTGTGCCAGTGCTTCTAAATTCTGGTATCCTGAAGACATTAGTTTTCATTAGTATTTAGCATTTTTATGATGTTTGTCTTCCTATATTGTGTACTGATGGGACAAGAACATATTTCAAGAATTCCTGTGACAAAGGGGCTCTGTAAAAAAACGCCATTTCAATCTGAAAAAAATGAGGTTAAAATCTAAAAATGGAAATAAACAGACATGATATTACAAAGGTGTATTTTTTTCACATTTCCAATACATTATCCAGGATTTTGGCAGACTGGTACATGTGTGTGCACAAAGCTTCTCTACCTTTATGCTGGTCTCTGCAACATATGAGTGGAGAAGTCAGCCCTTCCCCTTCTACCGTGATCCAGAAGCACCTCACAAAGTGATGTATTTTAGAGACTAATTATCTCAATTCAGTATGATTTAATCATCCACACAATGGCTTGAGATTTCAGGATAAGAAATATCAAAAATTATTAAAAGAATAATTTAAGAAACCAAACCCAGCATTCAGCACACTGTAATTAACATGCACATGTGCTTACAATATATGCATCCTGTTGAACACACAATTCTGAAAAAGAGCTCCAAAAAGGGTGTGTTTTCTAATTCTGTTAATTGCTTTAATGAAATAGATCCCTTTCCTACACATACCTCACCCTTTTGTTATTCTTACACCACCATGTCTACAATACTGCTTCCTTCCCTAGGTACCATCAGAAATGAATTGTCTTTCCACTAATGACAAGGTGTAGAAAGTAATGCATCAGACTGCTTTCCTTCTATTTTCCCTCCTTGTACCTTACCTAAATTATTGGCAAGTATATCCCCTAACCAAGTATACACCCCTTTATAAGCTATGGTAATGGGGAAAAACAGAATGTAATGTATATAAGTACTGTAATACACATCTCTACTACCCATACAAAAAATACTACCTTACTCAAAAAAACCCCTTGAAAATCAAGATAAAATGCTGAGAGTTTTTTGTTTTGCACAATAAATCAGTGTAGACCAGAGCAAAAAACCCTCTGAGCCACAACCAAACTGAACTTTATGTATGTTAATACTCCACCACTTCAGGATCCACACCAGACATCCCAGCTGTGACCTCCTGGCATCCTTTCAAAAAGTTTCAAAAAGTTTACTATTATATGGTATTCATTTTCAAACATAAAAGTGGTAATGATGAACCCACTCTTTCAGTATTACCAGTACCCTCTTGCTCGCCAGTGCCCATGTCCCATAGCACATATGGCTGTGCTGTGAGGGAGAGGGGCTGAGCAAAGCAGTATCAGCACCACCTCTTTGCCTCCTACCAAAATACTCACAAAAGTTGCATGGACAGATGTGCAGTCAGAAAGACGTCTCAATGGCATGATCAGGACTATTTTAAGATTAGGACTATTTTAAGATGCATACTCAGGCATTTTGGAAACTGCATGAGAGGAAGTGAAACAGTCTTCTCTGATCTGGTTCTCTGAACTTACTCTGTGTTCTCCAGATGTAAAGAACTTGTCTAACGATAAGAACTTGCTCCATTCACCAAGTCTGACCTATTAGAAAAAAGTAAAAATCTAACTCTGATGCAGTGTTAAAAGTGTTGCAGTGCCAAAGCCTTGAGAATAGTATGACTTGGATGAGGGAATTGAGTGTACTG
>NW_010181574.1:0-823 GCF_000695765.1 Mesitornis unicolor
ATATTTAAATATATATTTAAATTTTATATTTATGTTTATGTTATTGTTATCATTGCAATTCCACCTTGTCAGACCTCTTCTGGACCTTCTCCTGCTTCTCTATTCTCCTTCTGATATGTGATGCCCACTGGCTCATATGGTATCATAGTATCATTGAAGCCTCAAACCATTAAGTTTGGAAAAGACCTCTAAGATCATCAAGTCTGCCTGTCAACCCAACACCACCATGCTCACCACCGATGCCACTTGGGCACTTGGGACATTTCCACAGAGGTGATCAGTTTGTCTACCCTCACACATTGTAATGCACAAACTTAATGACAAGAATATTGAGGAGACCATGTCAAGAGTTTTTCTGAAGATGCGGTAAATGACATCCACTGATCTCCTCTCTTGCAAAAATGAAGGCAATCATCTTGCACAAATGCAGTTACTTCATCACAAAGGCAATCAGCTCGGCAAGGCATGATTTACCCTTGGTGACTCCATGCTGACAGGTTTTGAACACATTCTAATCTTCTGGGTACCCAAAATTTAGCCCAAGAACACTCTGATGGATGGCTCACTTTTCACCAAGGTCAACTTGTACAGCCTGTGGTTCCATGGGTTGCACTTTTGGCCTCTTTCAAATATGAGTGCAACAAATGCTTGTCCTCACTCACAAAAGCTCTTTACCAATCCCATGACTTTTCAAAAGTGGTATTCCAAAGAAATATCGATCTTCAAGTGTAACTTCAGTACCACTATTCTGCCTGTAATGCAGTGTATTTGATTTCTCTAACCTTTCATACATTTTAACCTGTACTGATACAACAACCATTTC
>NW_010181575.1:0-214 GCF_000695765.1 Mesitornis unicolor
CACCCGGGGTCAGGGGCAGCCTTGGAGGTACTGAGCTCCTGGTCCCCCTCGCCAGACCGGTTGCAAGGGCCAGCTCTGCCTCTCAGCTCTTCCTTACCGCCCATCCCTCAGCCTAGAAGACCCACTGGGCTTTCCCTGCCCCCAGCTGCATGTGGGGAAACTGAGGCATAGGCGATGCGGGGCTGGGGAGAGGCCCTGTCCTAGCTCCACTGGC
>NW_010181575.1:242-580 GCF_000695765.1 Mesitornis unicolor
ACCATGCCCCAGGGCAGGATTGGTCCCCAGCCCTCCCTGCTCCACATCTGCTGCCCTGGTACTTCTGTGGACAGGGTGGGCTGCCCACTTGGTGCAGGGTGGGTGCAGGATGGGTTCAGGGCTGGGTGCAAGATGAGCGCAGGGTGAGTGCAGAATGGGTGCTGGATGAGAGCAGGGTTGTGTGTAGGATGGGTGCAGGATAGGCGCAGGATGGGAGCAGGGTGGGAGCAGGATGGGTGCTGGATGGGAGCGGGGCTGGGCTGGGCTGTGCACACCGCAGTGGGGGAGGGGATGGCGCTGCAGCCCGGAGCTGGGTGTGCAGCGGGGGTGGGGGCTGG
>NW_010181576.1:0-4990 GCF_000695765.1 Mesitornis unicolor
GGGGGGAAGAGGTTCAGCCAGCTCTGCTGTTGAATTATATCATGATTTTAGAAGAGACTTAAAGTTCCAGCTGTGAAACAAGAAACCCCTGCCAAAATGACTGCAGATGTTTGCTTTCTTACCTACAGACTTCGGTAGGCGAGCGCGAAGACAAAACCTCTCGCATCTGAGCAAACGCATACGGAAAATGAACTCAATTTGTGAGCAGTAAGCAAAATTTTTTAAAAAATTTAAAATTCTGGGGTCTCTTTTGCCTCCACTTTCTGGATTTCAAGTGCTTGGAACAGGCCAGACTGGACAAGCCTGTAAGCATCAATTATTATTTCGCCAATCACGCTGAGACCAAGAACCATTTCTGCAGCTATGGATGACTTTCATGGCATGGGGAGGTGGTTGAACTCGATCCTAAAGGTCTTTTCCAGCCAAAATTCTTTTTATAACCATAGCAAGATGAAGTGTGGAGAGAAATACAGGGAATTTACCCTTAGTTCCTGTCTTCTTGGGTGGAGAAACGTCTTCCTATGGGGTAGAAGGTGGCCAAATGAAGAAGAGTTCTTTAATTAGACTTACTCAGGTCTTCTCCACCTCCAATACCTGCATTCCTCCTTCCATTCATTTTGCTTCTGCAATATTAAACACGTTGGGTTGCGAACCAGCCCCTACAAAGGGGTTTTGATGTGGAGACATCATAGACCGAACGCTCAGTCCTTTGCTGTGAGCGATACTCATCCACCTCAGATATCACTCAAATAAGTCCCAGAGACCTAATTTGATTTCTGGAACAAAACCAAAGCCTGATCTACCCCCAGCAGTTCTTTCCTCCCTGTCTCAGTGATACACAAAGAGCCGCAGCAAAGAGGAAACGCGCAACTCCTGGTAAAATAAAGTAAAATAAAATGAAATTTGCAGCACAAGCCCAAATGCTTGAAAGGGAAATTAAAAAAACAAACCAACCAACCTGAGTATCCCAATGAGACAACCTGAAGGTGAAAGCCGTGGGTCTACACCATCACCAACACCTCTATGTAAAACCCTAGCAAACCAATCCAAGTCTCCACTAATCCACATTAAACTGGTTTTGATGCCTTGGGTCCATGCTGGATCGCATTTCTCTACATCGCTACCTGCAACAGCTTCTCTAGAAGAAACACTGAGAGAAAGCATCCAGAGATTTCACCAATTTGGTCTTCATGGGGCATTGCTTCCCCTTCTGGTGACTGCTGTGAAGAAAGACGGCGGAGAAGAAATCAAACTCAAAGGTTGGGTATAGAAGCAATCCTCCGTTAACATCTGAACATCCCCAGGAAGAAGCAGGCTCGGCGCAATGAAAGAGCGGTGGCAAGCGAGATCAATGGACTTCGTGTACCTTTCAATAACAAAAAAAAAAAACGGGGAGGGAAAAGAAAAAAAAAGAAGAAGGATCGTTCAGAGGTTGACATGGTAACCAACCGCAATGTGGTACGCGTATGGCACTTCACAAAGGGACAGCCCCTATTGAGGCAAATCTGTGCTGAAGTCCGCAATGCAGCCCCCGTGCTCCGAGCAGGGGCTGCGTACGGCGGGGCAGCGTTCGCTCCTAGTGGCTTGAAAGTTGAGTTTTCTTTTTAGTTTTTCCTCCAAGATGAGTCCTCGTCTTTTTCTTGCCGTCACCTTATACGGGAATTTAATCAAAAAACGCAATGGAAAAATGCCGCGTTCAAAGCGAAAGAATAGAAAGTATAGAATGAATCTTAGTGTGAGAGAAACCCGAGGAGAAAAATAAAGAATAAAACTAAGAGCATCCTAATAGCGTGCTAGCAGCAAATAAAGGACGATGGAGAGGGTTAAAGCAACGTGAAGAGTTTTTGGGGGTATCATTGGGTTGGGTCTGGAGACCCAGCCATATCAGAAGTTTTAGATAGGAATGACCCATTGGAGAGGACAAGGACGGGCTCAAGAGATGGAAAACAAGGGGATGGTGTTTTCTGTTCACATTTACTTCTCGATTTGGATAATACCGACCTCGGCCCCAGCAGAAAATCTTCATTATCACGTTGCAAAACATCCCAAGATCCTCCCCAGAAGGCACAATGTCATCTTTGCGATTGTTTCAGTCGTCACCTGGTTATTTCTGCCAATATAGAGAAAACCTTTTCTTGGAAAATAACAACAACAACAACAACAAAAATCACCGGCTACAGAAAAGACTCCTTGAGACCAAGGGAGCAATTGGATTATTGGACCGAGCTGAAAATTGTCAACATGTCTAAAAGCGAAGACGTGCCCTCACTTCAAAGCAAAGCTTAGCATGGAAGTGACACCTTGAACCAGCTTCACAGCCTCCTCCTAGGAGGAAATAAATACATCGGGGTCGGCAGATTAGAAGTCAACTTGTCTGAAAGCAGAGAGGTGCGGATGCGGTCGGAAAGAGAGAGGCTCAAGAGGTATTTCTTGAGCTCCTTATATTTGAAAAGAGCCACCAAAGGGGAAAAGAGGAGTAGGGGATGCTTAGCAACCAATTTGTCCATCATAATCCTGCTGTGGTAATAGAAGAACTTCAGGACGTGGTTTAATGGCCGTGGTGGGGTTGGGTTGACCGTTGGACTTGATGATCTTAGAGGTCTTTTTCAACCTTAATGATTTGATGATCCCAGGACTAAAGAAAGGATTAACAACGGGAACCAAGATGAGGAGCAGATGACAAGATAAGTGCCTGCCCACGTCCTAAAGAAAAACCCTCAGACTCTCGATCCAGCACGCAAGCTGGATTTAAGACGTTTAAAAGCTGCCGGGGCCCAAGCAGAGAAGGGTGCTCTGATCTGCGATGATTCATCGCGTGCAGGAACACAGAGATGATATCCAGCCACCTCTAGAAGGAGGTGTCACAACTCATTTCCAAAAAGCCACTCTCAGTCTCTTATTAGCTCAAGGAGACAGCCCTGAAGGCATGGCAACAAGTGTTGAAATACAGGTTTTTTTCCCCCCTGAAAAGCCTCGCTAACTCATCCTCCCTGCGCTTCAGAGAGTTACCAGACAATTGGTTATCACTGGTGACAGTTATAATATATCTATTAGAATATATTGGTTATAATTGGTGACAGTTCATGCTTGATGGAGAGCGGGCGCCGAGGGGCTGAGTTAAAGCCGTGATTCAGGCCTGGCTGTTCAGTCTCGACACGGTTGGACTCGAGGATCTTAAAGGTCTTTTCCAAGCAAATGATTCGATGCCAGGCCTGCCCCAAAAAGCAGCCACCTGAGTTCTTTTTGCTTTATTGGGCTGGATATTGGGAAAAATTCCTTTACTGAAAGAGCGGCCAAGCATTGGTCAAGTTGCCATCCCTGGAGGTGCTCAAAAAAAATGCAGATGTGGCACTTTGGGACATGGTTTAGTGAGCAGGAAGGTGTTGGGTTGATGGTTGGACTTGATGATCTTGGAGGTCTTTTCCAAAATTAGTGATTTTATGAATGCAGAAGAGAGTTTAAGCCATCTCAAGGATTAAAGGGGTGAAGGTGCTCCCACTGCTGTGCTTCAGAGCTCTTCCTCCGAGGGTCAGATGCAACCAGGTATTGAAATGAGACTTCTGAAAAATATGGAAGCCACTTCCACCCACTCAAAAGCCTTGAAAAGGAAATTTTTTTTAGAAAAACCCTGGTTTTATTGCAAATATCCAGGACTGCAGACGTTTCCCCTCCGACGCTGATGTGCTTTTACCTCCTGTTTTGTTTTGAGCGTTGCAGCAAGAACCCCTCTCCTGGTTTTTCCTCCATCACAGGGTTGTTTATTCAACCAAAGGGCCTTATTTTGCCATTTTCCACAAGCAGGAACCGAGCTGACAAATATGTAGGGTTTATATATTAAAAAAATAGATCTATACACATCTATATTATCTTATGCTGATGGAATATTTTGGACCGAAGGCGGCATTTGGAAACCGTGCACTCCCTTCCTCCTGTGCAGAAAAAACAAGCACAAATCCCTCAAAAAAAAAAAAAACAACCAACAAACCAAACAGAAAACCCCACCTCATCCGCAGACGCACGATGCCCCAAATCCATTACACGGGAGTCGCAATTGCAGTTCTGCAGTCTCTGCTCTCCTCCAGCAAGCCAGACGCCAATAACCGCTTCTAATTTTGAAGTCATCAGTGATGCAAATAAATTCAGACTGCAGCTCGAAGAAACGCGCTCCTTCCCAATTTCAAATGCCTCCAGCCCACAGACATTAACAGATACATATTTTCCCAGTCTTATTCTAGGACAAACTTGTTTCTTCTTTTCCTTTCTGCTACACCTATCATAGGCCCAAAGGGTCAAGCCTGGAAACCAGTCCCACTCCCTTCTTTATGACTATTTTCCCCCCACACTCCAGAGAAATTAAGTATTTTTGCTGCTCCCCGATAGGTAATGCACTCATTTTCTTTGGCATTTATATTTGTTACCCCAGCTGACATAGTTTAGTTTGTTAAGGAGTGATTGAGCCAATGGAAATTGCTCAGGCATTAATTACACGCAGGTTCCTCCACAGCGGTGACTCCTAATGAGGAGATGCCACAACGTGGCAGATAACTCTGCTAATTTAGCAATTCATTTAAAAACTAGAGCAAAGTACTTAAAAAGGAAGGGCAACTGAGAGCCTTGGTCAACAGCCAAGCTTTTGTTGCCTCCTATCTGTGCTTAAAGCTGTATATTAACAGCAAACAACAATTCCTAGTCCCAGATTTGCTGTATTTTCATGCACAGAGAAAATTAGTGAGAGAAGCCACCTCACACCTGACGCTTGTGCCCAAATTCAGCAGAAACCAAGCATCCCTGGCCCAAAGTCCCCTGGGATAATCCTTGAGATGACAAAGGCCATCGCAGGGCCTTGGGAGCCCACGATCACTCCTGTAAAATCCCCATCCTGGGGAACAAGAAGATGCAGGGAGAACTGGCCGATGAGCATCCCTAAAGGATGCCCAGTAAAAGGTTGTTTTCACAGTAAATTCACTTTGTTGTCATTGATTTGGGTGCA
>NW_010181577.1:0-1326 GCF_000695765.1 Mesitornis unicolor
TGTTTCAGCAGTAAAGCTAAAAGAGCACTTTTAGCCAAAAGCGCCAAAATCCCAGTTTTAGGGCCCAAAATCCGATTTTAGAAACTAAACATTTTTTTTACAGTCAAAACTATGGTTTTTAAGGCACAAAATCGCATTTTTATGGCCCCAAACTCCCATTGTAGGAACCAAACTCTCCTTTTATGGCCAAAACGCCCATTGATATTTAGGGCCCAAACTTTCATTCTATGTCCAAAAAACCCATTTTTGGGGGCCAAAACTTTCATTCTATGCCCAAAATGGTAATTTTTAAGGCCCAAACTCTCATATTTAGGAGACCAAACCCTGATTTCTAGGAGACAAACTCTCATTTTAGGGCCCAAACTCTCATGTTTCAATTCCCAGCTAAGTTAGGAGACCAAACCCTGATTTCTAGGAGTCAAACTCTCATTTTAGGGCCCAAACTCTCATGTTTCAGTTCCCAGCTGAGTTTTTTAGAACAGAAACTCGAATTTTCATGATCCAAACTCCCATTTTTAGGGTCCCAACTCTCATTTAATGGCAAAAAAGCCTATTGTGAAGGCCCAAGCTCCCTTTTTTAGGCACGAATGCTTATTTTTAGAGCCAAATCTTTCATTTTATGGTCCAAACTCTCACTTTTACGCTCAAAACTCCCATTTTTGCCTAAACTCGTATTTTTAGTTTCTGAACTCTGATTTTTAGTACCCAAACTCTCATTTTCACGCTCGGAAATCCGAGCTTTAGGGCCCAAAATCCGATTTTAGAAACATAACATTATTTTTTACAGTCAAAACTATGGTTTTTAAGGCACAAAATCGCACTTTTATGGCCCAAACTACTATTATAGGTCCCAAGCTCTCATTTTATGGCTAAAACACCCATTGTGAGGGCCCAAAGTCTCATTTTTTGGTTTCAGCTCTCATTTTGAAAGCCAAAGTCTGATTTTTAGGGAACAAGCTCCCATTTTTAGCAGCAAAATGCTTTATATTAAGGACCAATCTCTCAATTTCAGGGCCCAAACTCTGCTTTATAGGGCCCAAACGTTCATTTTGAGGGCCAAAAAGCCCATTCTGGGGGCCCAAACTCTCATTCCTAGGGCACAAGCTCTCACTTTTCTGCTCAGAACTCCCATTTTTATGGCACAAACTCCCATTTTGAGTGCCCAATTCTGAGGGCCCAAACTCCCATTTTATGTCACAAATGCTTATTTTTACAGTCAAAGCTCTCATTTTTACGACCCAATCTCTCATTTTTAGAGTCCAAACTATCATTTTTAGGCTCAAAACATCCATTTATTCCTAATCTCGCATTGTTATGGTCTAAACT
>NW_010181578.1:0-1457 GCF_000695765.1 Mesitornis unicolor
ATATTTTATTAGTATTTTACAGAAATATTTGCAAATGTACATGGGCTTGAATCTCCACAGATCACCCACATTATAGGTAAATGCCTTTATTTTTTTAGCTGAGTTGTAGAAGGATGTTGGCAGTGTAGTGGCAACTTATTCCACTAAAGTCAGAAAAGAATTAAAACTTTTGCTATTATATAAAATTACTATAAAAATCTTACTGTCATGTATTTGAGGTAAGAAACAGGCAAGTGACAATAGTGACCCAGTTTTTACTCTGAGATCACTACATATATTAATGCCTTTCTAGTTGTCTGGGAATGGGACAGGCATGTTACATGCTCTCTGACTGTCTCTGACACAGCAAATAATCAGTCACAAAAACAGTCACATCCTCACTATTGCATGTTCTATCCTGATTCTAAAATAAATTTTATGCACTTTTTAACAGCCTCTAAAGTTTTGTACATCTTTCAAAAAACGTAACTAATGCTGAAAATGTAACTAATTTTACTGAGGAATCCATCTGACGAATAGCTGTAAAATCCTTTTTATACTCTTACCGTTGCTTCACTTCTTATACTACAAAAAATACTATCAATCTTTTTTTATTAGCGTATCACCTTTCACCGTTATGATTAGTTCCTTTCTTAACTTGATCAGAGTCACTAATTTAAAAAATGCAGCTTTCACTTCTATAACTACTACCCTTCTTCTGACACAAATATACTGACATTTAAACATATGTAGATTGAAATAATTCTATCAGCAGTAGAACCTGTGAGGCTGGTTTGCAGTTGTTTTGTTATGTTTGTGAATCTTCTAATATCTTTCAGGGTGATGAGCTTTTTTTTGCTGGTCTGGCAGTTAAAAAAACCTGCTGAATTCTCAGTGTCCAGTAATGAGTTCAGTTTGAGTTTTTCAGGTATCTAACAAACTATTTTCTCAGTGGTGTCACTCTTTCATCCATTAGCTAACTATTTTCTCAAAATGTGGGAAATACATATCTGTGACCTGACTACTCTTCTAAGAAACTGAATTTTATTTGAAATTTCCAAATATAAAAAAAATTAAAACTGGAAAATGAATGCAGAGATCCTCAGATAACACATGCAGACACACCACACATGCTCCTTTATGCATTCAATAAATGTATATTTATTATTTTATTTAAATATATTAATTGATAAAGTTGGGGAAACAAAAGAGGAGACCAATGTATTCATCTTCATGTTCACATCAAACATGAGATAAAAAATTATAGATTTAGCTAAGAACACATGTTCTTCAAATTCCAAAATTACTGTATAACCTCCTTTTATTTTCAAAGTAAATTTAGCTTTCACTTATGAGTCAATTATAACCAGTGCATCTACAGAAATGTGAGTCTTCGGAGCACCTAAAATTTACTTTGAGAGCTGAGCATTTCTCACAGTCACAGTGGGTGATATTGTCAGTGTTTCTTTGTTCCTGCT
>NW_010181578.1:1484-5844 GCF_000695765.1 Mesitornis unicolor
TTTTCCCAGAAAATAGACCATGAGGATGTAGCAAATGTAGGAAATTTGGTAAATTAACCTGGAAGATTGGCTGTAGGACTACCTTAGATGCAAAGTTTCTGGTTCAACAGAGGACAAAGGAGATCACTGCTGATTTCCAGTTTCTCCTGCTTGAAGATTGACCAGGCAGCTATCGTTGTATTTTCTGTTACTGTTCTAGCATGAATAGTGTAAAATCAAATTGCTGAGGTCCACACCAGTATGTTATTGTTTGAAAGCCCTAATCTGACCATCAGTTGTCAGATTCTGGGGCTATATTTTGCTTTGTAGCCAAAGATAAACAGAGTTTTTGAGGTATCACAGATGATAGAGAGGAATAATTTTTTTGGCAGTGGTCATTATGAGGTGCAATATATGAAAAATTAAAAAAGGAGGGATTTTGGGGAAATATTACCGTTGTTCATTATAACTATTTTCTATGGCATGGTCTATCCAGATGTAATTTTGTCAGGTATCTAAATATCCAAAAAAAGATTATATGAGAGGGTAAATATTAGGTTTCCTATTTTGCTTTTTATTGAATCCAATTTCAAGGAGTCAAGTAATTTTTGAAAGGGAAATGGTTAAAGTATTGGATTAATATAAAGATGTAGATATTGCACAAGAGTCAATATAATTCAGTATTGTGCATAAGTTGTAAATTAGATCTAACTTTATATTAACATAAAGAAAAGGGAAACCCTGCATAATTGTTATTTATCAAAAATTAAGTTTAAGTTTTAACCTGAATTTATCAAACGTGTGAATTCTTTGTTTTGCTTAATTTTTCTAACCATATCTTAATTTATTAACACAATTTTTGCATCTTTGTCTTTAGCTCTTAATTCTTAAAATAACTGTCAGAAGAATTTCATTCTAGACTGCAATAAACTTATTAGGTTTTAAGAACTTCAATTTACTTTAAAAGATAGATGACCTGACTAAAAGATCCAATAACCTTCAAGATCTTATTTGTCATATTGTTGAATTATAATGAATTGTTCTTAGAGCCTGAGAGTTGTAAAGATTGAACAGTGAAAAAGGCATAAATCTTGATCATATTCTCAATAAATTCAAGCTTTATCTTGGAGGATATTGTTTTACAACACAAAATATTTCTTATGCCTAAACTATCAAGATATCATTAACTGAATATAGACAAAGAATGGATGATTCATGCATTATTTCCCTTGCTGTTTGCTTGAACTACAGCTGAACCTGAAGCTCTGGTAGGGTTTTAAAAGACAATAAACTGCTTGTGAGAGTACAGTTCACAATTTTATTTTTAGGAAACAGCTCACACAGTGTTTATCTTTGCTTTATGAAAGAAAAAAACAAACAAAATGTTATATATAATTACAGATAAAATTAAAAAGTCTTTGGGTCAAATAGATGGGATTTTTTACTCATAAAAGATATTGCGTGCTATGTGCTTAGAATTCCTACCTTTAAATCACATTTATACATTTAAATGTGGCTTCCTTGAAGAAAATGGTGTTCCCTTTGGCATTATAAACACTTTGATGTTCTCAGTTCCTCTTTGAATAAGATCAGCTATAGAACAAAAATCACCTGACACTGGTAGCAGCAGAAACATTGAGATGGTCTTGATATCAGGAAGAAAAAAGTGCACTGGAAGGAGAAGTAAACTTACCACATGGCACAAAACGGAGAAACTAATACTTAGTGAAGATTCACAGGTCTTTAAGAAGACCCAGACCATCTCTTGACCCTCAATAAATTCAAAATTTCCTAGAGATCAGAATAAAAATTAAAATATATTTTCTCTCCTGTATGTAAGGTGAATGAAAACAGTTCAAAACACTTGTAATAAAATTGCAAAATTATATTTTATGTTTGTAGCTAGTTATTTAATACATGCAGTCCCATATTTAGTGTAAATCTGCTTCTGGTAGAAACACTGCATTATTTTTTATTTTTTTTAATAAAGAAAAGAACTTTAAAAGATCTCTTTTGAAAAGCAAATCAAATTTATTCCCTAAGATAAAGAAATTTTATGCCAGTCTCAAAAAGTTGATCTGAAATTGTTGTAGCTGTGCAATTGAATTAATATGGAACTTGTGTAGGTAGTTGGCTCACAAGCAGTTAGTCTGTGAAAAATAACTGTAGTGTTATATGAAGAAAATTTTTAAACAGAGAAATGACAAAATACAATATCTAGAAATGTATTGAATAACTACAAAATGTGATGCTGCTAATGATGAGAATATCAATGCATGTTTAGTGCATGGATAAGCAAATAAAATTGAACACAGGATGCATGATGAAGAAAGTACTCAATAAAAGAATGTGTGATACAACATGTAAATAACTTAATAAGCAGAATTGTGGTTGATATCTTTGGGACTGGGCAGCTGGATGCCACAGCAAGTTTTGTCAGCAGTTGTCGAGAGCCATGTCACTAAGCTATTGCACTGTCCTGATAGCCAAGTGAGCAGAATGACTCCAGGGTCAGTTCCAGCTTCTCCACAGGCAGTGACGAGTGATTGTGGTACCTGCTGGGGGCACGAGAGGAAACAGACCATGGGTCAGCCAGGTGTAGCTCGTCGCACAGCAGCTGCACCTCTGAGTCTCAGTAGGAGCTTGGCAGGATTTGAGCAAGGAATCAGAGTGGATAGCAAGAGATGACAACTGTGAAGAGAGTAATCAATGAGACTGATTTGATTAGGAGGAGTGCAAGTAAAGGACAGTTTCATCTGTGACTTCTTAATTTTAAAATATTCTTACATATTAAATCAGGAGATGCTGTAACACTCCTTGTTGAGTTTGCTCAATGCTTCTATAAAATAATACCTTTCTACTTCAAGAATTTTTAACATTATTAGAAACAGTGTTTCATCTGCTTGTCATGTTACTATCATGCAGTGAAACCCTATACTTGCACAAGCTTATACCTGAGCAGTGCCTATAACATTAAAGCTAGACTCTCATTTATTGTCATACACCAGTAGCATTTTATCGTATTTATGGTAAGAGAATTGATGTCAGGGTATATATGCTTTATCATCCTATCACTGGTTTAAATTAGCCTGAAACTGTGCTTGAAAATCCATTATTCTTCCACTGCCTAGTCTCAGACTATTACAGAGACCTATCTACATCATCAGTACATCAGCTGATGATGCTCAGTGGAAGTTTTGAACAAAACTCACACAGGGAAGTGGTTGAGTCACCATTCCTGAAGATATTTAAAAGAGGGGTAGATGAGGTGCTTGGAGACATGGTTTAGTAGTGGACAGGTTATGGTTGTACTGGAAGATCTTAAATGTCTTTTCCAACCAAATGATTCTATGACTGTATGAAAATAAAACAAAACAAAACAAAAAACAACCCAAGCTTTCAGTGGCTAAGAACTAAGTTCTCATATGTAGTTCCTTGCTAATGGAGATTATTAGAGGATCAAGTTGCAGAAATATATGCTGTAGCTACACAATCAGCATTCTGTCTTTTGAAATAAAACCACAATTTTAAATTCATCTACTTGCAACTCCCCTGAGCCATAAGTTTACATTAAAGTTAGAAACAATGTTTGTTTTCTTTCAACTTAAAATACAAAAAACCTCTCAATACTGTCTGAGAAACTACATGAGAGACTCTCAATTTTCCTACATGAAATAATTTTCCAAGGTATGTAAAAATGTGACAAGTTATTACATTTCTCTAAATTTCATATTTGTAGCACTATTCTAATTTGTATTGCTGCAGGATTTTATTTTAGGGAACTGTCGTGGTTTAGGGCTGGGCCGGCTACTAAATCCTAGACAGATGCTCTCTATTAACTCCTCTCCCCTCCCCAGAAGGGAAGAGAAAAGAGAATAAGGGAGAGAGACTTTACGGGTTGGAAAATAAAACTAACAGATTTAATGAAACAATAATACTAATACTACAGACAATATCGTAAATAGGAAAATAATGAAATATATACAAATAAGAACAAATATATACAAAACCAAGATAAAATCCTCCCCCCACCCTTCCCCCCAATGACGAATACGTCACCAGAGGCTCTGCAGAGCCGGGCACTGGAAAAGTCCCAGACCAAACTCAGCAGCAAGTGCGAGCAGGATGCAGGACACACAAATCAGGATCAGCGGCAGACGAACGAGCAGGATTCTGCTCAGGCCTTGGCCTCTGCAGGATCGAGATGGACAGAAGGGTCAAGATGGAAGGAACAGTGAAAAAAGGAGTGAGACCCTCGTGATCCCTCGGCTTTATACTGAGTATGACGTATGTGGGATGGAAAACCTAGTTGGTCAGTTTTGGGTCTGTTTCTACCCCCCCCCCCCCGAGGGGGCCAGCACCGCCCCCATCATACACAAAA
>NW_010181578.1:5875-7308 GCF_000695765.1 Mesitornis unicolor
TGAGACAACTGACCTTGAGCATATCTTCTAGCAGCACTGTTTGGGAAAAATATGCTGCCAGTTTTCAGCAAGTTCAGTCACTTAAAAGAGACTGAGCTGAAAAGTAAAATCACTAAATAGAAAATTAGTTCTATTTAGCTTAAACCAGGACAGGAACATATGGCACATTGGGTCTGTTGACCTCATGAACATATCCACACTAACATTAATGAGACTCCTTTTTTAGAATAATTTTCAAGTTTCAGTTGCATATCTTTGGTAAACAGAATGAGAAAATACTGGAACTTGGATATCTGAGTTGACTCGAGTTTGTACTCTTTTCACTGTTATACAAAATACTACTGGTGAAGATGTTGAACTCATTACCTCATATTGAATTCCTCAGCTGGTTAAAAAACAGACTGTTACATTTGAGGAGTTTATCCCATCTTCCTTAGCCTAATCTAGAATAACATTTTTAACTTTCCTATAAAGTAAAC
Organism: Mesitornis unicolor; assembly: GCF_000695765.1. Lineage (NCBI taxonomy): Eukaryota > Metazoa > Chordata > Aves > Mesitornithiformes > Mesitornithidae > Mesitornis > Mesitornis unicolor. The sequence continues at coordinate 6,355 of NW_010181578.1, forward strand.
CACCCCTTCAATGCACCTCAGGTGAAACAGCAGAATTTGTCAGTTCTATTTTAAACATACCATCTGTGACAATTCTGTTGTGAATGTTGGCAGTATATTGACACCACATTACTAAAATGTATGAGACCTGACACACGGAGAAGTCCCAGGTTTCTCTTCAGAATATACAAATATATATAAATTAAATACATATATGTAAATTTGCTCTTATTCAGATTTTTTTTAATTTTGGGGATGGTGACTGCTACTATTAATAGCAATGTTGTAGTCTGTATTTTAATACCTGTTTAAACTCTTCTGATCTTGTCAGAAATTGATGGAAGAGATCTTGCTGAGTAATGATTCTTAGCATGGTAGAGTGAAAGAGCTATGTTCTGTTAGTGACTTTTGTGCTGTCAGTGGCAAAAATTTAATGTAGTCAGGTTTTTATTGCACAAAACTTCTGGTGGTTGATCCTCTGGAAAGCTGAAACAAGAGAACAATTTTTGGAGATGCAGGAGCCTGCCTTAAAAATTTCTGCATGAATGTGATGTGGTCAAGCAAGGCAACCTCTTAAATGTTACGTTTTTGCCATCTGATTCCTTGCATTATCTATACAATATTTTTAATTCTGAAAACTAATACAGCTCAGAATTAAATGAATATACAGCTCCTCTTGTTACTATAATATGTTAAGGTCAAGCAATTTTCTCATCAAAAACTTACACATTTACAAGTTTGCAGATTCTCAGAACATTTTTTGCATGTCGATGACCTCTTCCAAGCAAAGGACCAGGCTGAGAGAGGTGGTGTGTGGGGTTACTGCAGGAAGGTTTCCAGACCTATGTGTGCTGGCAGGCTTTGAGCCAATTGTCCTTCATTCATTCCCCAGACCATGGAGAAAAGACATTATTCTTATACTGGTGGCCTGATATTATTGCTCAGTCAGGCATTATTTCTATATTTTTTCCCTAC
>NW_010181578.1:7339-10966 GCF_000695765.1 Mesitornis unicolor
CTTTTGATGTAGAATCAAATTTATATTATTCTGTTTTTCTAACAGGCTGAATATAATGTAGATCCCAGGACTTTTGTCTGTTCTAATTAGGTCCTCAATAATTTCATATCATCTTTCATTCCCTACTGCTACACTGGCTGGTAGCTCTGCTAAGTGTGAGTGCTCGCTTCATACTGTGTCAGTAAGTTGATAAATACAGAGCCTATGCTTCAAAATAATGTCAAAATATTTCATGTCTGTTATGTTCCAGTTGCTATGACAATCAATGCAGCAATCATCTCTTTATATTTTTGACGAGCACACAATTTAGCTCATTGTACTTTAGTCCATTTCAGTTTGTTCCAGCTCTATGTCTAGATATAATACTCTAAAAAAAACCAACTTGATATTAGGTCTGCATCAATTGGTTAAATGTATTGACTTTTAAAGATGTCTGTGCTAGACCACTCTTTTTTCTTCTCATGCATTGTAGATTTTAACAGTTTTCCTTTTATATTAAAAGAAAAATGCAGGGAAAATGAAAAATAGTTTCTTAAAAATCATATGTACCAGAAGTATCACAATTCCCTGTATAGTCCCTGCAATTATCTCTATTCTTAAATGTTTGAATGTGTTTGTCTTATCAATGTTAGACAAAACGATGAGAAGGTTAAAAGCCACAGTATGTTTGGGAACAGTGTATATATTACTGTCTATATAATTATATTTGCAGTAAATATAATTTATCTTGTAACTTCTCATATAGGATGTAGGTGGTAAGGTTTTGGTGTTGGAGGCTTCATGAATTAAAATGGATATGATCATATAGAGTGTTATGGCTTGGAATCACCACCTTAAGAATTCTGTAATTTAGAAAGACCACCTTAAGATGACACAGGGATAAAGAAAGAGAAAGTATGACGATGTGGCAAGAGAATGACCCAGAAGTAAACCAACCTGACCCGGATGTGGGCGGTGACACGTAAGATAGTAACCAATCATGTATTAGCTTAGACAATATGGACACATATATGTAACCAATAGGAATGCTTATGTAGTGTGACTAAGGGATTTTGGACTGTAAAAGCGCAGCTTCTGATAAAATAAAAGTCTTCGATTTATAACTCTTATAGAGTCGTCTCGGAGACCTGTGGTCGTCTTGCATTTTGGTAATGGTGAGAACTGCAGACATGGCCTCTGAGAGTAGAAGCCAGGGCCTGTCTCATGCCATACACAGACTATTCCAGCTGGCTCCAAAATGGACCCACTGCAGGACACAGCTCAGTCCGCCAAAGGAGCTTGTGATGCCTCTGGGAAAAACTATTTAAGAAATGGTAAAAAAAAGAAAGCTGCACAGCAGGGAATAGCATGGGGGTGGAAAGCGTGAGAAACAATCCATCCTGCAGACACCAAGGTTAGAGGAGGAGGAGGTACTCCTGGTGTCAGAGCAGAGACTCCCTTCCTCTCCATGGAAGAGACCACAGTGGAGCAGGTACTTCCCTGCAGCCCATGGCTAGACCACAATGAAGCAGAAATATGCACTGCAGCCCATGGAGGACCCCACACTGCAGCAGATGGTTATGCCCTGAAGGAAGCTGCAGCCTAGGAAATCCCACATGAAAGCAAGTTTACCCTGAAGGACTGCAGCCTGTGAAGAACATGCACATGACAGCATGTTCCTGTCTAAAATAAAAGACCTGGGAAATCTTTACCTAAAATCCTCTTAGGGAGTAGTCCATTGAAATAATCAGGCTTACGAGGTGCTGAGAATATCATTAAAATAATGTCTAATAGGAGGGTGGTAGAACTGCCATTATCTTTGTCAACAACAGCCTTTCTTCAGTTCTCAGTCTTTGGTGCAGATGCTAATTTCCAGGATGTCTTACAAGACAGAAGTCTTCTCCCAAAGCAGCAAGCCCCCGGAATCTCTAGACAACAGCATTGTAACTGAAGGTGAACATTCAACCTAAGAAGACAGTGGCAACATGCTTCCTGGAAAAAAGTATCACTGCTGAAATCACTCTACACGTCTTTAAAAGCAGCTTATATATATGGACATTTCCATAAAGCTTAGCAGAGAACACAAATACCTCCTGAGACTTTTAACACTCTAAAAATTTTTATAATAAAGAATTATGCGCGTGGAATTTTTGAAAGAATGTAATCTTCTGTGTAAGGGATATGATATTTCAGCAAATTTATACTGGTTCACTGTTGTTGTATCCTGTGGACTTTTCCATAAAGTCATTTGGTCTACAAGCAGGAGCTCTGCATTGAGGTAATGCAAGGAAGAATTACCATAGAATATCTTCAGCTACTAGCCATATATCCATTTATATATTTAAAAATCCATATATTTGTCTGATGTTTTAGCAGCACCAGAAGATCTGATAGTCTCAAGTATCTTTTGCAAGAAATAATAATTTTCAGTTGTGCAAATAAAACCAGTACCTGCATAGCATCTAGGTAGCATTGTGATGGCTCACTACCCAGTTTGAAAAAGCTTCAGCTTTCCCATTTTGTCAAGTTGCTTCCACTAACTGATCAGCACCACTTTCACCTTCTCTGAATTGAATGTTTTTAATCTATATTTTAAAAAGAGTTGTAGTGATTGGAAAAATTGCTGAATGTATCTTGCGTGTGTTTATTCTAGAAGATGGATAACTATAAGTCATTATTAACTGGAAAGGGTAAACAAGAAGTCTACACAGTCTACAGAAAAAAACCCAGTTTTTTATCTCTAACATTTACAGAGGAAATTATTAAGAAACTAAGAAAAATAAAAAATATCTTTTCTTTTCAAAGTTTTAAAACACAATTTAGTGGGGCTAAAATACTATACAGAAATGCAGCATCCATATATTCTTGATTTGCCATAACAGAGCCAAGTGCCAAACAAGAATTAAAAGTATTTCTTGAGTTATTTTGGGTAGTTTCAAGCCAAATTCTTATGAAGCTTGTGAAAGAAATCTGATTATATTTGTTCAAATTAATTCCCTCTGTCTTACTATTCTCCTGCTAAGGATAAAAATAGTGAGTTTAAAAACTCTGTATTATTTCTTCTGAAGGCTTTATTACCTGAGATCTTTGCTTTCTTTGACAAAATGAATTATTATTTTCTCTGATTAAATGTTTATTATTTTCCTGACTGTTAAAACTTATTTTGTTCTATGCCTTCCTAGTACAAACATGAGCACTCTCATAACCGCTTCTGCACATACTATGTAGACTATAAGGGCCCTTTGGTTAGCAGAAGAGGACTCAGTGATCCTGAAGGGTCACTTCAGTCTTAGGTTTTTAATTCTGTTCCTTCCAGTCCTGAAAAACAACAACAACAACAAAATAGAGCTAATGTAACTGTATACCTATTTTTGTTGAAAGTGGTAACTATCACATTCAGGTTAAGGAAGGAGTCAGAAATACCAACAGACTGACCCAAGGAGCCAGCAGAGGAGGGATGGGCCTGGGAATGTCCCTGCACAGTGACAGAGCTAGGACTGAAGCAGCAGATGCACAGCACCAGTAGGGCATTAGGAAGTCAGGAGTGGGTGTGAGTCAGCAACAGGAGTTGAACATGTGTTGTATTGCCAGTCTCTGTCCATGTTGCAGTGTTGACTCATCACAGAATCACAGAACGTTAGGGACTGG
>NW_010181579.1:0-3322 GCF_000695765.1 Mesitornis unicolor
ACTCGTCCCCAAGCCTGTAGCGTCCATGGGGCAATTGCGACCAAAGTGCAGGACCCAGCACTCGGCCTTGTTGAAGCTCATACAATTGACCTCAGCCCAAACATGTTGGTTATAACCAACATTTGTTTTGCTGAATTCTGTCTAAACGTTGTCTCTGCTTCTCAATTCAAAACTGCTTTAATGCATTTCTAAAAATGTCCCAATTTACCTGTTTCTGCTGCTGAACTCACTTGAGCCCTTGAAAATAATTTGCAGCGTATTAGCCTCTGTAGCACATTATCTTTGCCCTTCATGTCATGTGGCGGGTGCTTGTGGTACAAAGTGTATTAATTCAATATTGTAAGTTCTTTTGGACTGAAGGATCACAGGCAGCTCCAGGGAACCCAGACAACCACTTCAAACCCTTTTAACAAGTATTGTCATTTTATCTTGGCTAGAAAGAAATCTTAATCAACTTCAGTGCCAGATAGTCTGATCACCAGTCACACTCAAAAGGCTTTGTGATCTCTGAGTATGTCTAAAATTCCAGTTATCAGGATCCATTTTATGCCATTTTAGCTCTCTAAAAGGAAGGGGCTTAGTCTAAGTCAGTGTCTAGATGTTACCTTCTCTTGGTAAAAGGCTCCTCCAGAATGGGTCTCATCCTCTCTGCCCTAGAAACTGCGTTCCTCCAGGAAGGGCCCAGCACTGGTGAGGCTACTAAGGGTAAAAGAGACATTTCCCACAGTGAGGGAGCAGATGAAAGCACATTATCGAGCAGCAACGTCTAGACAAGGGAAATCAAGAAAGGGAGATGGAGCAACTCCATGTCCCAGCTGGCGTTGTGCTGAAGCTCAGAGCGGGGGCAACACAGCAACGCCACAGCTGAGCTTGCACCATTTGCCACGACCGGCCATGGCCATGCTTCACAGCCACATTTTGTGACTCTGATCCACCATTTTCTGTCCCACAGATGTACAGTTTCCCTCAGGCTGTCCTGAAGCGCATGTTCAACGCACTTGAAGAGCAATCCCTGTCGCTGTCTGCCTTTGCCTCTTCACTATTTACTGCTTTCTCACGTTCTTCTGTGATCTTCAGACGTCGTTGGCATCAAAATTTTGTTACAAGTCCGGGCCCTGCAGCTGAACCCGGTAGGACCCTGAAGCATCACCGGTGAGTCCAAGATTATGACTAAATTTGGACTCTGTAAGTTGAACAGTTTATCCATCTTTTATTACATATGATGCACATATCAATACACTTCAGATGTACACAATTTCTCAAAGTGTTGTGACACACCAGGTCATGTATTTTTTATTTATTCTATTACCTTTATAGGTTAAACATGTAGTTTATAAATAATTAAATAATAAATTATTAATAATTAAAAATCAACATAGTAAGATTCAATCTAATTGCAGTAAACCCCCGTTAGCTCGTATTAATTATATTCTCTTCTTTTAATTCTTGATGAATCAAGTCCTGTATCACTCATTTAATTAATTTGCCCAGGATTGATATCAGGCTGTCAGAACTATAATGAGCCGGGTCATCCTCTTTGGTTTTGGCGTAAAAACTGGTCACACTCTTCTAAAGTTGTTATAACTAGATTACGCTCATTCTCTTCAATTAGAAAAATATTCATTAGCTCTGTGATTAGTCGCTATAAATCAGAATTGCTTCAAAGCAATCGTACAAAGTGGAGCCGGATAGTATTAAAGGATCACATTAACTCACAGTTTTCTTGCAGCCAAGGGAAGCATTCAGGAAGGATGTTCTCCATGCTTGGACTGACGAGGACATGGCTGTAGCTTCTTTTCACAGCCTTTGTAAATATAATTATTTCTGGCTGTGAAAGCACCTTCATCAAGCACAGAGAGTTCTCTCCTCAGTCTAATGAAAGTAGGGCCAGTCCCCACAGATGCATTTCCAAACTACAATCCAGCTGCTGCCACAGCTGTGCTTGGCTGCCGAGCAGAAATAAGGAGTTGTCTCAGACTCCTGGTCTTGCATGGACAATGCTTGCAATATGGTTTGGGATGTCTTCTGAAAACTGCTGCCAATCTTGCATCTCATACCCGTACTTTGCAAGTGTGGGACATTGCTTTTGAGTTCCTCCACTGCTGCTGTACTTCTAGGCATGAAGAAATGGATCTCGCCACAGGTCCACCCAGCCCTGTGCTCTGTCACTGGGTGCAGCAGTGGGAGAGGCTGCTTAGAGAGTGCACAGGACTCTTTTCTCTTTCAGCATCAGTTCCCTCACATGCCACCATAAACTACACTCACTGCATCATAGGGCACGTCCCCGCTCATTTTCCTTAGTATTTGGATATTAACCATCAATTTGTCCAGCCCCTTTTGAAGCTGCTGATACCGTCTGCTCCTCTCCACACTGCTCTCTCTCCATTGCTCCCTGTGGCAACAAATTACAGAAGTCCTCTGTCCACTGAGTAAATGTGTACCTTCTTACATACGCTTTAAAATGCTCTATCATTCATTTCAGTGATTTTTCCCTGGTTCCAGTATTGCAGGTTTCAGTGAATAACAGCTGAATTTATCTACCACCTACATAATTTTTTTTAAATTCACCCTTAGCTTTCTCTTTGCAGCACCTTCAGCCTTTGGAAAGGGGAGAATGGAAGGCTGTAAACCTGTCACCCTCTGTTTTGTCCCATTTCCCGCTCCAGAATGGGCATCCTTTCCTCTCATTGCACATGTGGCGGACACATGGATAGCACTGAAGCTACTGGAGAGGGAGGGGAGGCGAGGCAGGACTTGATGAAGATGACTTAGATATCTTTGACTTAACCTATGGCTGTGGGACAGCCCCGTTGTTGACCAGGCTCTTGAGTATATCCCAAGCTCTACCTAAGCCCTGCGAACAGCTGTCCCACAGGGATGCTATTCTCACAGGATTTGTGACAAGGCAGTTCATTAAACCCATAATGTTGACATACATATGAGTGAGAGGCTCAGGACACTCATACTGCCAGGGCTGGAAGCTACTCATGGTAGTGCTGGTGTAAAGCAGCTTCTTCAGGGGTGACATTGAGTGCTAGTGAGACTCCTCAGCAATAGATCATCTCTTGAAAGTCCATCGGTTGAAGATGGATGTGCCTCTTTGTCTTTACAGTTTTTTAAACTGCTAGTGCTTAACACTGTCTAAGATGTGCTTAGTAATATATATTTGGGCAATTTTCCGCTTGTCAGTCCGGAAAATCAGCATACAGTCATCTTTCAGTATTGAGCTTTGTACACAGCTAACGTTAAGGGAAAACACGGGACTGTTAACAAAGACAAAGAGCATGAGCTGACATTATTTCCTTCAAGCTTCATTCAGCAG
>NW_010181579.1:3353-14062 GCF_000695765.1 Mesitornis unicolor
TGGAGCACGTTAGTCCCAAAAGCATTTTGAAGATGAGTTGGGGAATATCCTCTGTCAGTCTGCAATACTGGTTACACATCAACAGTGCAGCATCAAGGGCATGGCTGAGGATTGGCACCGCCGAGCAAAGGGCAATACAACACTTGTAATTTTTTACTTAGCTCTTTGGAAAAGAAATAAAGAACATTTCAAGTGGGTGAAAAGCTGGACAGAGCCTGGCCCAAGTTTATAGCTGAAACGTATGCACATGGAAAATACAGGAGAGAGTCCTCTCCAAGCTAAATAATCTGCTTATATTTGCCAATGACTCTGTAGTACACCATTTGTGTGAAGGAAAGAATCTTACAAATGTTTCTTTAATGGTTTCCTTAATTATTATAATTAATGTCTAGTAGGTTGCTTTAGTCGTTGGTGAATTCAAGGGCTGTGTTTCTATTCCTGCCTCGTCCTCAGGAATCCTGTAAGGCAAGAAGTCAAGAATACAAAGCAGCGATGAGGAAGCGGCCTGTGACTGGTACTTGAATGGAAATAATGAACAAAAGAATTACCATGATTTAAAATGTAGGTACAGTGCTGGAAAAAGGCACTGCTCCCAAGAACAGAGGGAAGATGGTTTACTGTCTTACTGCCTGCAATGATTATTGTGTTGTGGATTTCCTCCTTTCTTTGCTGGTCCTAGTGACAAGAGAACATCACTTGATAGAGCTCTTACATTCAGTATATATTGAGCTGTAACATTACATTCTGAAAACGGCAGAAGATAATGTATTACTGGGCAACTGAATATCAAATGATGAGCAAACAATTCAGGAATAAATTAAAGTCCCCCTGAACCCAAATAGCTGCTTAAGCTGAACAAGCTATGAAAACATAATTATGTTTTGGGAGTTGATCTTGTCTTTCTAAATAACTCTAAATATTTATTTCACAAATCTGTTCACAGGTGATATTTTTTAACTTTCCTAAATCAATTAATCCAATATAACTTGAAAGTAGGCACAGCGTAACAGCGCCATAACACTAGAGATGCAAGTTCATGTTTCTTTTGTTAATGAGGCTCGAGAAAAAATACCCTAATGTGTTATAGACTACTAGAGCATCATTGCTTTGCAACGAAGTCCTGGTTGTCTGAATCAGGTGACATCAAGGATTTGCAGCTAATTACAAATCAATACAGAAGTGGCAGAAAATAGTGGGAGAAGCAGCTGTTAGGGGGAGGAGTTTGGGTCACAGCTTTTCAAATACTGGGGTTCCATTGTGTAATTAATCTTTCTCTTCCCAATGCAAAGCAGGTATCCACTGTAAAATACCATCCACTTTTTTTTGTTTGTTTAGGAAGAAAAGTATTCATAGTGGGAGTCAAAAGAAGCAGGAAAGTCATTATGAGATGCTAACAAGGTGGTTCAATGGGCTTTATTCAGAACATGCCAGCGGAATCCTTGCTGCTTGAAAAGAGAAATGCTTTTTTCCTACTGACAACATGAGTCCCTAAAAATCATAGACCCAAACTGTATAACCTGATCCACATCAACAGAGCATTATATGCATGAAAAACGCTCCTGAAATCCATGTTGCTGACAGCAGTCCATTACACTGATCACCTTGGAGAAGCTGCCCACCGAGGTTCATTTCTGGCTGATCAGCTTAGGCATGGAAGAGAGACATGATTATATCTACATCCAGCCCAAGAAACATTAGCAGCACTGATGCTGTTAGTTCAAAAAGAAATTATTTGTAAACAAAAGTAGAGTCTCTATGATCTGATCACTAATGTCAAGAGAACACAGTAAGCAGAGCCACAATTTTAGAGCAGGCAACAGCGCTCTACAGCTGAATTATTTTCCTTTTAATGTCAAGCTGAATGTGCTGCCAGGGCATTGTGTTAACTCTTTGCTCAGCAAAGGCTGAGCTTCCCAAAAAAGGAGGACAGCAATAACCAAGAGCTAGAAATTCATCCCAGTGAAGTCCTTCTGTCTGTATCTCTGCACTTCAGGAAAAGGTCTTTAATTTTAATCTCTTGGTCTCCATTTCACATACTTTTTTTCAGACTACAGAATTAATGCAGGAAATGTAGTACTTTTTCCCTCATAGCCTGTCTAATTACAGGCTTCACATGGCTCATTCAGGACCACAGGTGTAATACACAGTCTTAGAGACCCACATCAGTTTTCATTTCCCTCTTTTCCTTTCATAATTACCAGTGAAAATATAAAGTGATCCTAGGAGTGATCAGAATAAACCACTTTATTTCTGCAAGAGGACAGGAGGAAACACTCAGCAATCTTTTCTCTTCTCAGGTTTATGTGCACAGCTTTGCCAATGCTGGAGACTTCCTGTGAGGCATCAACTTCTAGAACTGCACTGAGATGCCACAGTTTCTCCCAGTATAGGGAGATAGATGTCCCTTTTTTCTTCCTTTCTTAATGTACATTAATTATACTCATGTTTCTACAGAGAAGTCTTGAAAGCAAGACCTGAATGCATCCAGCTGTCTTTGAAGCCATTATTTTTTTAATTATGCCACAAATTGGGGAACTTTTACATGTGTTTGGTTAGAATTAATTGCAGCTAAAATACATGATTCTTGTTCCAAATAATGATTTCACGAATGTTCCCTACATCTTCACATCTCTCCTGTCCACAGTGGTGAGGTCACTGCAGACAGGAACTGGTTAAGATAATATTGTGAAATTTTGCCCTAGCCAAAAATGCTAAAACTGATTCTACAAAAATCAAAACAAAGGAGAGAAAGAGACATCCCAAATCCTCAAGTTCAACACGGAGCACACGATACATGAGGACAGGCTGAGGGATGTGGGTTTGTTAAGCCAGACAAGAAGGCTTAGGGGACTGCTAGGGGCTTATGGAGAAGATAAAATCAGAGTCTTCTTCAAAGTAGTCAGAAACAAAGATGAGAGACAACAGACACAAATTGCTACAAAGAAATTCTGACTGGATAAAAGAAGAAAAATAATAATTCACAGGAGAATGGCCAAGCACTGGACCAGGTTACCCAGAGTTGCTATGAAATCTCAGTCCCTGGAGATACTCTAAATTCAACTGGACAAAAACCTGAGCGACTTAATCTAACTTGGATTTTAGGTGTGCCTGACTGACCACCAGAGATCCCTTCCAAATAACTATCCTACCATTCTGTTTGTCTCAATTCTCATTTTGCTAAGCTGGCCAAGCCAAACTTTTTGGTGTCCTCTCATAAAAAAGAACATCCTCAAACTGATTTTCATCCAAAGTGGTAGATTATCATCTTTTCCTGTGTCAGTTACGAATCTATAATGGTGAGGTGTACCGAACTCGTGTAAATGTTTGTGAGTACATTATCCTATTTACAGGTTGATATAAAATAGCAGCTCAGTAGATGGAGACACTTCACGCTGAAATGTGCACACAGAGTCACGACAAGAGAAGAAGTTTTACTCCATGCAAAGTCCAGGTCAGCCATGTAGAGATGACACCTGCTCTGGCAGTGTGACATTCCCATCCTTTAAAAGGTGAGTCTCTCCCTGAATCAACAGGAGGAAAATAATCTGTCTAATAACTGAGTGCAAGTAATTTTTAGTGCAGGGTGACTGAATCTGAATGGATTCCCTGGAAACCTCTAAAGAAGGTTTAGAGTATTGGCTGTAGGAGTTAGGATGCTATACTAGGAGGTGGCTTCCACTGTGGGACACATTATGTGAGAAGGGCAGACGAGGAGGCAGAATCAGTGAAGAGATGAGTACATCGATGCTGGTAAATAAGAGAGGACTGGGACCAGTGCTTGACCCTGAGGACAGATGGCATGGATTAGCAGAGGTCCCTACTGCTCAGGGCTAGTCCTCTCTAGAGAAATCAACCATGTACTACAGAGTACTTGGCACCGAGTCTCTTCTGGATGCTATGTATTGTCCCCAAGATCCTAAGACATCATTATTATGTTGTGTCTTCTTTTTTTATTGCAAAGTCTCTGAAATTACTTCTGCGTTGTGTGGCAGCTATCACTGTCGTATCATTGGAGTCTGAAACTGAAGGGTTTGTGTTGTGTTCTCAAGGAAGCAAATGGGTACAAAGACTTTTAGGAGACTTTGCTGGAGGACTGAGTAGGGAGTTGAACCTGACAGACTCTGACTGCCTGCTAGAATTAGTTTCTGGATTGAGCTACTCCCAAAATTGTATCTAGGGTCAAATGCAGAGGCAGGGGTAAGATGCAATTACACAGTTATGCATTCATGCAGGCACTTCCTCTCACACCGCAGTTGCTTAGTTTCCTTAAAACTTTTAATAGGAAAGCCATGGGGTCCAGTGCAAAAGCTCACTCCCTGGCCCTGTCTCTTTACCAGAAGAGAAGTACCCAGTGTGTCTACAAAACACTGACTGCAGAGAAGGAGAGATATATTTTTTAATGTTGATATTGATACCAGCAGATTAAGCAGTTTCTTTTTGTTTCTATAGACTTCTGCAATTGTGACATCTGCTTTACATTAACTGCCTAAGAGGCATCGGTCCCACACCTCTCTTACTTAGAGACTTCCTTTAGATGTCTGGATGCAGCAGAGTGCTGTTTCTATAGCCTAATGGTGGAAATATGTATTGCTTACTCTGGGGCCTGGCATCAACCCAGGGGAGTTTACGGGTGTCTCAAGACTTCTGGGGCAGTGTTGGAGGAATGTGAAGACCCAAGGAAGCAAAACCTGACAACTAGAAGCCATCCCTGGCTGCAAGGCACAATCCCTGGGACAAATAATTGCCAGAACTGCATCAGAGAAGGGTGACCCATCTAAAAGAGAGTCCAGGGACAGCTTTGCACATGGTACTGATGCTCCCTGATACATCCTGGACTCACGTTTGCCTCTTTCATGGTCATGTCATCGTGGCACCAAGATGGTGGTCATCCCTGGTCACCTGATGGTAACCTGTGCAATGGCAAATTCCTGTTCTTTATTCCTAAATCTATTGCTTTGCACTCAGCGCTGATAGATGCCATTCCATCCTCAAACTCCAATCCTCTTTTATGCCCTCTGATCCTCTTTTACACCCTTGATAGTTAAATCCTTTTTTTTAATGTTAATGTTGCCTCTCAATTTTGCATCATCACGAGATTTCATTAGGATATGCACATTTACCCATTACAATATATACTGCAAGAAGATATTAGAGACAAGACAGACCAAAACTGCTCCTGAAGGAATTTTGCTACATATTCCCTTTCGCATTATGCCTGCGTTTTCAGCACAAACTCCTGTCATCTGTGTTCTAATGATCATATTTTCTGTTCTTCTGTATAACCTCTTCCTCATAAATTGATGATTCTCTGTGTAGAATAGAAAGTGAGTAAGCAACATCCAAGCTGATTAAAGCTATTGCATTTCAAGGGAAAGATAACACAGCTAAAATATTTTTGCCTCAAAAAAAAATATGTTGTTATCTTATAATCTACTTCTGGTGAACACAAAACAGGTTTTTTTCCATTTATCCCAGACAGTGGCAAAAAAGGAAGTAAGCTCAGCTTTGCTACATAAGACTCCCCTTCTTTTCTGGTTCTCTTTTTTTCCTCTTTTCTTGTTCTCTTCTGTTCATAGAGACAAAATTAAAATCTACTATTTTAAGGGCCTTTACAAGACCTAATTCATCTTAACTTTTAGCAATTCTTCATTTAGCGCTACGCTTTTTGCCCTCCAGGAAGCTGTTCAGTTTCTTTTTGTATTTCACTGAGGGTCTCTACTTATTGCCAATATCGTTTTGAGGTGGTTGGTTCTAAACCTTTTCATAGCAGTTTCTGGATAAAAAATCCATACTGCTATTTGCAGTTCTGACTTCAGAAAAATCCAGCTCAAGCATTTCCTTCCCTAAGTACTTCAGTCTAGCCTGCTTCACTATATAGTTTTCCCAGCTTATAAAAGTTTGCCCACTTAAAATGCTCACTGTAGGTACAGATCCCTTTTGCTGATCCCTTCATTTCATCACTGCTCTTTGCCAGACAACAATGAGCTCCTTGGTGAATTCTCTCAGTCTAAAAGACTACGAGCTCTGTTAGTTTTGGCTCTGGTTCACGTGTCCAGATGAATGAGTCTGAATGAAGCTGTTTTACCTGAGGCATCCCCCTTGCATGTGTTTACAGAGATGAATGCAGTGCCCCTGGCTTTCCTGTTCTACCTGCTTGTATAAACATTGGAGTGTTTCAAAACATAAGGTCCTGTGGAGGGAGGCATGTAAATGTCTATGTCTGAGATAGTCACTGCAGGTTCCTCTTAGAGCCCCTGAAGAGATGCAGACACTTTAAGGCTGCAAATCAGCAATTAATAATTCTAGTCCTTCCAGTAACCAATTTTGGACAGGGAGGCTAGACAGCTCAGGTGTAGGCATCTACACTGCAGATAACTCCTGTCATAGGAGATGAATCAAACTTCTGCTGCGCTTTAGCCTGGTGTTCCCAAAACAAACTATTGCACCCATTTCAGTGCCAAAAAGGTTGTGGATTCTCCCTGCTACCTAATACCACTGCTGGAGACAGGATACTGGGTTACTGAGACCTTTGGTATGATACAGTGTGGCATGTTCTTATTGCAGACATTTTTCAAGATAATTATGTCACTTAGATTTTAGTTCACTGATAATTAATAGTAGTGAGATTCACTTGCTAGATAATAATTAGTATTATCCCTCAATAGTCTTGTATATATTAAGTACAAGAGACAACGCTTGCTCAAAATGAAGTGCCGGTGTGAATATCTGCTTTAAATTATGTATTAGGTTTTGTACAGAATACTATAGATTCTGGAGGCCTCCACCTTAGGTAGTCCCTATAAGCTGGTGTATGTTCATACAAGGTTATCTACAAAAGATAATTACTCAGTTGTCACACACTGCAAAAATGATGTGCTAATAAACATACACTTATTTGTCTAAAACCATATGGTTCACTTAAATTTGCATGGTCATTAAAAAAGCACACAATTGCTTTCTTCACACTGAATCATCCTGATTAGCCTTGCTTTCCTATATCCTTAGTTAAGCAGTCAATAAAAGAAGAGAAAATTAACGTCTTCCTTCAAGCCAGGAATGGCTTTTCTTCTGATTGTCCATACAAAAATTTACTACTGAAAATACTATTCTAACAGGAAATAATGCAATTAGGTATTTACTTTTGTTAGTTTATTTAAATGTTAGGTCCAGCATACCTTTTCTGTAAGTTTATGTCCTGGTTTGTTATTATATTAGAGTTGTTATTATATTAGATTTGTTGTTATATTATGTTATTATATCAGATATATAAAGTAATAAATGATTTCTAAAGAAATAATGTCAACTTTTACTGTAAGGCTAAGGAGAGCAGAGCAAACTGCACTGACTATATAAAATAATGAAATACCTTGACACCTAGACCACTTTATTATACTATTATATCTTCAGGCTGACATATAAGAGAACAATAATACCGGTATTAAGTGTATAAAAATATCTAGCACTGCTGACATTTTGACATAAGAAAGCTTAAGGTGATATACAGACACTCAGTGCCAAAAGATTACCTGGTGTTCCCAAGCTCAGCGGAGGTGAATTTCCCGCAGAGGGTGGTGTGCGGTGACGGGAGGAAAAACACCACTGCCATGGCAGGAGAAGGAACTTCTGCACCAAGAAGGCTGCTCATGGACCACTGCGCTGTCATGGCATTTTCCAGGTAATCACATCCCACCAATTTAAGCCCTTGTTGTGAATATTTGAGCATTATTCATGACAGTATTTACAGTTGTAATATTGGCAGAGGGCACTTATTTTTAAATGCTTGCTGATTTATTATTGCATCAAAATTGTGTCTGGATTTTTCCACAATATTATAAGCTCTGCTACTCTCTGGTTTTCACTTGTGATGGTAACTCTTCACATCTTAAGTAGAAACTTCACACATAAGTAGAAACTTACTGCTCAGACAGCAAACTTTTAAAACAGGGAGTAAACAATGGATAGCATTTGTGGAAAAAAACAGACTTTCTGTTTATAAATTCACAGCTGCATCACTGAGGAATAATCTAATGATTATGATGAGTATTTAAAACTTAGTACATAAAAAAAGACAGTTGGATAAGGCAGTTCTTTGGAATTTGAAAGTTCATAAATGTTCCTTTTTGTAGCTTTTGGTGCAAAACTGGCACAAACTTGAACATGGCATGGGGTGGAGGTGGTCAAAAAAGATTAGATTTTATATTCAGTTATATCAAAAAAGAGTCTAGCCTGAATTACCTGGCATTAACAAACAAAACTCAGAAGCTATTTGACATATGCATGCAGCAGTTCTATTACAGACATTACACGGTATTTGTCAGTAAATGATCTTTGAACACTGGCAGCTAGGGAACTAAACAATCAGATGCATTAAATCCAGCTGTGAAGTAATACAGTGAGTCGAAAGAACTTAGAATGAATTTAGGAGTTAAAAACCCAAGTCATTCCAGTTCAGTATGTGTGTGAGAAAGAGCAGGCTCCTGCCCATTGTGGCTATGATCTCAAGAACTAGTCCGAAAAAACAGTTAAAGTACTTTACAGAGCTCCTGGTTAAGAACATAGGAGGCTTAGAGGAAAGAAAAATAAATTATCTTATGACATTTTTTTCCTCTTTCTTTGGTTTTCCTTTGGCTTAAAATATAGCAGGAGTGCCCCAGGGCTCTGAGCACCCTGTCAATAATCTTGAAATTTAACTAAAGCAAACTTAGTACATTCGGTTCACGCTGTGCTATGGGGTAGCTCTGTGCATGCTCCCCTGTTCATCTCCTCTGTGTGTTCCTCTTCCAACCACTCTTCAAAGCACACATAATAAAAACAGGGACTGGGCCAGGGGGAAAGGAGGCAGCATCCCAGAGTCTTCATAGAGAAGATATTCCTGATCAACCTTCTAGGCTATAGATTGCAACCTCGGCTCTCTTTTTCTCTCCTAGAAAGATAACCTAGGACGTACTTGGCTCATGGTACTTCTAATTTATCTCGCTCTGCTAGTTCTTACTGATGCAGACTCACGTGGATTTACTCCCAGTTGTTTGAGGACAGAAAAAAATAATGGAGTTTGTAATTAGACAAATGCCAGTTTCCTTACTTCTGACCTCCCTATCACTGTTGCAGATAAAAACGACTGCTCCATACTCCTAGATGAAAAACCATTTAGATCAAGGCTCGGCAAGGAGCCTTGGACAAACCTGATATATCTATTTAGAGCCATGACAGAGAAGAGCAATTTATCAACATCAGTAAATCCTGATGAATGCCAAGACACACAAGCCTCCTAAATCAAATAAGGGCCTCAACCAGGTTTTGTCTAATAATTGCTTGCTGAAAGCTGAATGCGAGGCAGGACATAATTAATTGCATTCTCCCTCCTCATAGCATAGCATAGCCCTAGAGTGCAGGCTATGCAGGTCTAGGATGTCAAGCAGGAATAGGAACAGGAAATTCACTTGCAGAAGCTACAGGAACTGAATTCTCACCTTCTCAGCAGGTAGAATCATGTTGGGCTTGATGGTTTTTTGACTGACCTTTCCAAGCCCCAAAACCTGTTTTGAAAGTGAGGAGCTCTGCACTCCATCTGCTATCCCTTACTGTCCTATTTAGCCCAAGCACTGTGAAATGTCTGTATATTCTTGGGAGACAGGAGAAATCTGTATTCGTTTTAGGTACTTCATGAAACTTAATTCCACCATAACAAGGTACTGATCTAGAGATGAAAGGGTTAAGGCACTGTTTTGGGCTTTTAAAACAAATTAATGCACTATTTCGGCTTGTGAAGCGAATCAAGCTTTGCTCTGCCGGGGAACAGAAGTGATTTTGCCTGACCATGGATATATGTGATGTTGGACAAGTCATTTACACTTTCTTTCTCTGTTCACTTTTTTAAAAATGGGATTATCAGCACTGACTGGAGTGGTTTTATGGAAAATATATATGTTAAAGCTTATGACTATGCTGTAATAGTGGAGTTATGTAAATATCTTCCAACTAGAACAGCGATGCTAATATTCCTCCCACATTTAATGAAGGTATAGAGCACGTGGATGAACCTGGAGGACCTGTGGCACCCAGCAGGTAGCAGGAAAAAGTGACAGAGAGAGAGACGTATTTATGTAGCTCCCTGATGTTTCCTTGAGATGCAGATAACATGAGAAAAGAAAATGCTAGGGTCTGCACCTGAGGCGTTTGGGTTTTGCCACTGGGATAAAAATACCACACACAAACACACATATATACATAGAGGAAGGATTCACAGGAATAAGCGAGTTTCCCTTTTTTATACCAGTTTCTTTGGTGCAGGGGGAAATGGGATCCTGAGAAACTCCCTTTTCTTTAATTCGGCAGAAGACAGCTCTCCCTGAGAAACAAGCTTTCAAGCTAGAAGGCAGACCAGCTCTAATATTCACCCGTCAGTAATCTCCTGTAAGTACTCTATGTTTTAAAAGAGGAAGGGATGTGTTCTGTGACGATCCTTTTACTTCTCAGCATTTTTCATAGTTGTTCTGTCAAAAAGTACTGCATCTTTGGGAACACAGTCCTTGTGCAAGTGTGTAGGTGACTGGGGTTGTTGACGCTTTTCAAAACCTACTGGCAAAAATTCCCAGACCTCAGAAAAACTAAATCCCAGGCATCAAGGCAGTGATAGCCAAGATGCAGCCTATGCAGTCTAAAATGGAGGGCTTCCTGTTGTAAAATTAAGTGTTAGTCTCATTCTTGTA
>NW_010181579.1:14078-26778 GCF_000695765.1 Mesitornis unicolor
AGGAGAGAAGAGATGCACAAGAAATACAGTCTAACCTTAATGAATGTTGAATTTGCACTGACTTGTGCCAGCACGCTGCTCATGCCAGAAAAATGGCAAAAGATGATGTACAACATAATTAGTGCCTCGCTAGTGGCAGAAAAGAGAGATTAAAAGAAAATTTAGGAAAAAAAAACCTGTTTCTTATTCTGTGCATGAGAAAACCCCGTGGATCCTGGATCTTGTAGCCACATGAAAAGCCACTCAAAATTCATCTGTCATCTGCTGCCACTGTCAACAAGAAAGCAGGGCTGGCATTGACATTTCCGCAGCCGGAGCCTGTGCTGTGAGCTGCAGGGCACTGACATCCTGCCACAGCGGGGTTAGGGAAACTTAAGGTGAGTCTGTTCCCCTCCAAACGGGGAACTACCCAAACAGTCCTTAGCAGCTTCCTCCTCCGTGATCTTTATCACCCTTTGGTGGGTTCAGTCCGCTACAGTGGGCAAAAATGAGTGCTTCTTAGGTTAAGTAAAACCTTGTTGAAAAGGATGCATGAAACAACCACTCTTTGTTCAAGTTCATTGTAAGGAACTGCGCAAGGGGCCTCATACCAAAACACAGCCACTTGCTACCAGTCCAAACAAATGTGTGCCCTGTGAGATCCCACTCAGGAATCTGAACCATCTGGGTGGAGGGCTCAGATAGGTGGAGTTTCTGTGAGCACTCCTGGGGGTGTGTGTGGGTGGGTGGGACAGAGAGAAAGAAAACAGCAGAGGAAAAGAAAGGCAGGGGGAGGAAACAGGAAAAGAACAGAGAGGATATGTTTACACTTTTTTTTCTCTTTTCTGCAAGCAGATGTGAGCTTGCTTTGGTTGTGCTCCAAGCAGACACAACTTGTTGTGCCCACGCTATCAGCAAAGGCTCAGTAGCGCAGGCTTACTAACCATGGCTACGCTGTTTATGGTTTGGAGCTGACTCACGCCCATCCAGAGGAAAGGCTCACAACTGTGCCATTAAAACCAGAAGAAATCAAAGAAACAATTCCAGACACGGGCAGAATAAGCAAGTTGTGTCTCCTCAGAAAAGTACAGTGGTCTTAGACTTGCAGCAGAGTGCAGGACATGGAGCTGTTGGAGTGGGTCCAGAGGAGGCCATGAAGATGATCAGTGGCTGGATCACGTCCCCTATGAGGACCAACTGAGAGTTGGGGCTGTTCAGCCTGGAGAAGAGAAGGCTCCGGGGTAACCTCATTGCAGCCTTCAAGCTCCTGAAGGGGTCCTACAGGAAAGGTGGGGAGGGACTTTTTACAAGGGCAGGTAGGGATAGAATGAGAGGCAATGGTTTTAAACTGGAAGAGGGGAGATTTAGAGTGGATATTAGGAAGAAATTCTTTACAGTGAGGGTGGTGAGGCCCTGGCCCAGGTTGCCCAGGGAAGCTGCGGGTGCCCCCTCCCTGGCAGTGTTCAAGGCCAGGTTGGACGGGGCTTGGAGCAGCCTGGGCTGGTGGAGGTGTCCCTGCCCATGGCAGGGGTTGGACTGGGGAAGCTTTAAGGTCCCTTCCAACCCAAACCATGCTGTGATTCTGTGATTCTATAATATTAGCACTGCGCCATGGGAATTCATCTCTCAGTTCTTTACTCCAATCCAGTAATTTAGCACTGGGCTACACGTACTTTTTGGCAAAACTTCAGCTCTTGATTTTGAAACTGGAGGACACACTTAAGTTTCCTGCTCCAGCAGTGAGCTAATCCTTAGTGCTATTAGTTTTGCTGACTTCAGCTTTCAGCTGTGAGATGGTGTTTGTCTCATTTTTCTGTTCTTTGCCATCTTGCCCATATTGTGTGACATTGGCTAAATCCAGCTGGTATGCACCAAATCAAATAGTGATATGAACATTAAAAAAAACCAAACAAAAAACAATCAAACAAAATCCAACACAGATCAATTATTTCAAGCCCCAAACCTGGATAATAGATACGCAACTCCAAAATTACAATCTGAAAACAACTGCTCATTCTGAATACATCACTACAAATCTCTCAGCTTTTTTCTGAAGGTTTATGTGAAGCATCTGAGCACCTATCTCACAGCTGAACCAGCAGAGGTAGCAAAACCATGATGTTCCTCCATCTCCCTGAGAAGAAAGAGGGAATATAGTCAGGAAGCCTGGTTGTTCCTATAGAAACATCTGGGATCTAAGCTCTACTTTGACAATTTCTGCATTTTATAAGATACAGTCAGTGAAGAAAATTCATTAACAGTTCTTGGAGTAAAAACTAAAAAAACTAGATCTCCCCCTTCCTGGGTAAAAGCCCTAAGGCTGAGAAGCCGAGGATCACATCCTCTTTCCCACTGGATGGAACTTAAAGGCTTTTTTCATTCCTCAGATGCTGTTAAATTATTGGCACTTGCATCCCCAACGGTCTGCTGCTGTCCAGAAATCCTAGCCAAAAGACCACTGATCTCAAGTTTGTAGATCTCCTCCAACGCTGTGATGTTCAATTTTAGATATAGGTGCAAGCTTCCAAGAAAGATACTGATTTCTCAGCTATGGTAGTTGTATTGTGGTTATCCTGAGGATATGTATCACTGAGGATATGTATCACTCCAGGTCTTTTCATGTCTTGATATGTCTTATGAATATGGCTGAAATCTACACTGCAACAATCTTCTCCAAGGACAAAAGGATAATAATTCTATATCTTGTGTTTTGAAATTTTGAGCCTAAGTAACTCAATGAGAGGTTTGGGGTGTTTTTCCCATAGTTTCAATAAGGATAGGATTTCATCCTACATCCACAACTCTGTGTCTCACAGCATGATGGTCAACCTTGGCAACGTTTTCAGTCAGCGGTGGAGAGCACGTTTATAACACACAATGAAGGGTGTTGTGGAGGGCTACCACACACAGCTGGCCGAAAGCTGGTTGTTCACGCTTCAGCATGAAGTACACCCTATGTGTTACAGCCTTGCTCAGGCACTCTGATTCCACCACACAAGTATTACATCTGCATTACAAGGCAGTGGTAATTCTAGCCAATTTCTTTCTCATAATCTAGCTGCATACGTAGTTTTAGGTAAGGTATTTAAAGGGACACAAAGCAGCAGATGACCAGCAGATGTATGAAGCTGCAGAGGTGGGCTTCAGGCTGTGACCCCATTCACTTCCTCTCTAAGGACCAAGACAGACTTCCAGTGAAGAAGCCAGAGAAACCTTAAATCAACAACATAGCTTTTTAATGTATATCTTATTCTGTATATAAAATGTCATATGCAACATTATAAACATGTCATATGCAACATTATAAACATATAACATTACAATTATATATTATAATACATGAGGTAATGTATATTGTCATACATTTTCCATTACATCTTATGTATGCCTATTCATACATTTTGTATATGTGCATATATATCATTATATGTATAAATAGAAAATCCAGTTTACTTCTTAATCTAAGGAATGATGTAAAGATCAATGGCACTCAGTACAGCAGAACAACCTCACCTCTCCTCTCCTTCAAAGACATGTCTCTGTGTCTCTGGCAAGTAGAGATACTATAGCAAAACACTGAGGCAGTAACTTTACAAAGTAGGATGTAGAAATGCATTACATTAGCATACTGTGCTTCAGCAGCTTTGATTTCTTCTCACAGGAGTTAAGAAGAAATTCACTTAATCAGTACATCTAGGCTCTGCTTACCAACTTTTAATACTTAAATATCTTCTGCAAACCCTCAAAAAACAATCATCACAACTTCTGCTGGCAATTAGGATGAAGAAATTAAACCCAGGAGACACAGTAGGTGTGCATACAAAGCTGATCCCCATGGAGGTGATTACCTCACCTGCTAGAGCATGCCAGAGACATCTTTTAAGGCTTTGACATCATCATCATATTGGGAAAAAAATTATTCTATAAAGTGGCAGTATGTTTGATATACATTGTAGACCTCTGAAGTTTTCAGTTATTTTTCTGACTTTGGCATTGGTACATCAGTAAAGGCCATTCCAGATTCACAGTCTCAGCTCTGGATACCTGTTTGTTAAACAAAAACAAGCAAAAAGACATTTTCAGTCAACTCCAGATAACCCTTTTCTCACTAAATTTCTCCACTGCTTAAATTCCTAAATTAGTAGCTCTGGGATCCATTCAGGTCTCCACTGAAAACACTTGTTGGTGTATTTGCTGACTTCCACTGTTCACCCAGCTGTGCAGGTCCCCCTAAGACAACAAATAGCTCATAGATCATCATTTCGGGACTAGAAGCAGCAACATGAATTTTCAGGAAGACTGGTTTCTTTTGAGTTCAGTTTGTGATAAAGCGTTTACAGAGCTAGTCATACAGGCTCGTAAACATTTAAAGTATAATTCACATTTTCAAATGTTTTTCATCTTTGCAGTTGACAAGGAAAGGATTGGTAGAAGGGCTCAGCTTTGGTCTAACTTTGCTTCTATCAAAGGCAACAGTTTTGCTGTTTTCAGTGGCAGCAGAGAGCTGACAGCAAATCTTTGGGTAAACCCACCAATGGTGTTTCCTGGGTTTGAAGAGGATGCATGACATCAAGTTGTGTGGGCTTGGGGAGTCGTGGTCCCTGTTTTATTTTTGCTCGGTTTTACTTATCTTAGGGTGTCAGAAGCCAACTTGTAGCAGAAACGGCTGAGCTAGTTATAGTTTAATATCTAGTTTTACTACAGGGTAAAATTATAAGATTAATTCAGGAAATAGAAGTCTACATATAATTAAAAAAAGAATGGATGCAATTATGCTGTAAAGAAAAAAATATATTTTATGATAGTTATATCTAACACACCAAACTTTTAATAAAGAAACCTTATTAGAATATACCATGCCTGCATGCGTATATGGGTTTGTTTTTTTCTTAAATATTGACAACATTTCACCAACAAATACTTTTTCAGTACAATGACTATATACCACTTACTGTACAAGCACTCATCCTGTAACACTTCTATCAGGCATCCCTGACCTTTAAGCATTCTTTAAACGTTAATGCCCCTAAATCTCCTAAGTGGTGAGGTCTAATTGAGACCAAAACATATTTTTCAGTGATGGTTCTAGAGCAGCACTCTGGAAAGGTTTTTTTTAAAGAAGTGTTAGAAGCTGTCATTTATAAAGTCCATAAAATGACACGCTATCTTTATTTCCTGAGTTTCATTAACTGTTCCTCATAGCTTTGTTGACTGCTATGACTAGACTGTGATGTATCAACAAACGTAATTTATGACTTTGTGGCTGGTTAATATGTTTACTTACTACATTATCTAGCAGTTGATTTAGGATTTCCCATTTAAATTACAGTGGCTATTTAAAGGCCTCATTTGACAAGGTTTCTGTTGCGTTGTGTTTTTCTTCCTGTCAGCTCCATCAATTATTTATTGACATATTTATCACAACATATACACAAAAAGGGACAGGCACAGTTAGCCCAGGAAAACATATGCAAGAAAGATGGAAAGACTTAATTAATGTGTATTTACACTACTTTCTTGTAACAAAATAGCTAATAAAGTAACCTCTACGTCCCTAGTGCAATCTCACAGAGGACTGATTCCTATTTAACATCTAACAGCAGACTCTTACACAATAGCAGATGCAGCCTCAGTGTAAAGCTTGTCCATAATTTCAGCAGAACAGTAAGAGCATTGGCTTGAGCTGTTCAAAGTGTCATTAAATGACAAGCTTGGAAATATTATTGTTCCTGTGTTGTAGCTGCATTTTGTCATTAGTCAAGGTGGACTCATTGCATCTTCAACTAAGATGAACTTGATACAGTGTCTACACTAAAGGATTCACTTACCTTTTACCAGAGTAAATAAATGTATACTCAGCACATCTAGAGAATTTTTTAAACAACTATTAAATTTTAGCTGATCCAATTAGGCCATTTATAATATTCCCTATAGATTAATTCTTACTAATTACTGATAGCAGGGCTTAATGCTGTGGAACAGAAATAAGTCAGTAGGTTGGGGTTTTTTTTGTTGTTTGGTTTTTTTTTCTCTCACCATATGTTAACAGAGGACCTATCACTTACCTAAAACTTGCCTTAAAATTCAACTTCATTTTAAAATTTAAAATAAATTCTCCCCTGTTCTTGTCGATCAGCTGTAGCATTTCAGAGAAGCATGATAGTGATAGAAACACTATGGTATCAGGAAAATATTAATACAGATTTATTAATCTCCTCACAACATTTATGTGTTCGTTACAATTTCAAATGGTGATTCAGAACCTTAGCAGGATGAAGCACCTCTTACAGCTGCCCAGCTCTCTCCATCGATTAAAGAGGATGCTCAGGGCAGCTGGTTTTCGATGTTCACACAGCTCTGCTGAATCAAGAACCCTTGGGGCAGCCCCAGCTGCTCCTTACCACCCTCACCACAGATTTCCACCTCCCAGGTTCTGCCAGTGTAACTTGTCTGATTGCTCCCCAACCCGTGTCGAAATGAGCCAGGCCCACTCACTTTTAATAACAGGTCTTTGCAGGTCCATTTGGGTTTGCCCAAACTGAAATTGGGAGTGACTGACTGAAAGACTGGGCCAGCAGAATTGATGGCAGCAGCTTTCAGGGGATTTTTACGAGCAAGAATGTGGAGGGGTCCCTCGACCTAGCAAAGCTGCTACTGAAATGGGGCAGTCACAGCAGTTAAATGTCTGAAGGCAGGACAAATGCCCCCAGCTCCAGATCACTGCCCTGCCTCATTAACTGGAGGTTAGCATTTGCCCAAACCCCCCACTGTGTCTGTGATTGCTCTCAAACTCAGGTCTATTAAATGGTTTGATTA
This sequence comes from Mesitornis unicolor, assembly GCF_000695765.1. Taxonomy (NCBI): domain Eukaryota; kingdom Metazoa; phylum Chordata; class Aves; order Mesitornithiformes; family Mesitornithidae; genus Mesitornis; species Mesitornis unicolor. The sequence goes on from NW_010181579.1 coordinate 20,874, forward strand.
ATTAAATACCTGTAAGTACTTGTGTTTCTAACTCAACCACTGTGATAAGCAGTGAACTGGGGTGTGGCCACATAAACTGGTTTATTGACAGCCCTGAGAGGTATCCCTGGCTTCACCTAGTTCAGTGCTAGGTGGAGCAACACACAAGACCTTCATTAAAGCCTTCTGAAGAGGAGCTAGATCTACTTTTGCCTGCTTGACGTATACCATAATGTTGAAAGCACTTGAGGATGCTTCTCTGGTTTCATTTATCAGCTCTTTTGTTCATAGAAGGGCTAAGAATAAAGGTGGAAATAAATAGTAGAAAGGAGTTTATTCAAGGTAAGTCTCCTGTATTCAGAAAACAAATATTGACATCACACTGGAAGTATGAGTGTGTACCTACAGGTACGTGTTTGTGGGTGCTTTAAGAAAGGGCTGGCGATGAATTAAAAACCCAGTTCTAAGACAGAGCTACTGCAAGTAGAATGACTCAGGAGAAGGTTTAAGGTGATAAAATCACTTCTCTGGAATTCTTGTCTAATTGGGATTAGAAAGGCTCTTCCTCTGGCCGTGCAGATTAAGTCAAGATTTACTACTTTATCTCAGAAGGTGGTATCTTTCTTGGTCTAGCTTTTGTATGCAATGCGATTAGAAGGTAAGAAGCTGAGACAAGGGAGAGAAAAAAATACTGTAAGAATGCTGTTAATTGTGACAATCTAGTGTCAATGTTGGTATTTAGAAGGTATCATAGCTGGAAGTGTTGCTGAAGCTGAGCCAGATGAAGGCCTTTGCAAAACAAAGCACTTGTATAAATAGGTCATAAGTTGCCACATGGATTTGTGTAACAGGGTAAGAGCGCTGGAACGGCGGGCAGTTGCCTTACTTTGACAATGGGCTGAATAACCTCGTGGTGGGCTTCTCATTTAACTTCAATATGCAGCTGCCTCTCCAGAGTGAGTGTTTATACTGCACTACTGCATCAAGGCTTAACAGACTTCTTACTCATGGAATCCTGATTCTCCTCAGCTTTTATTTTTATTTCAATTTATTTTAAAATTTTTAATTATTTTATTTTTTATTTTTAAAAATATTTTTATTTATTTTCCTGCATTCTTCACTTTTTTTATAAGTCATGAAGAAAATTGGAGATATCTAACTGATAAGACTTTTATCACAGTAGCCTCTGATATCTGAAGTGAGTTGTTTTACTTCTTCAACAAGCCCTCAAGAATTGCCTTCTTAAAGACTAAGGTTTTTTTTCATTATTCCATTTGTTCTTCATTCTCTGGAACCAAAGTGGGTCCAGAAGAGTCCAAAGAAGTTTCCAAACAGATTTGCTTTGCTTGGATATTTTGGGAACTCACAGACCTGAGATGCTGCTGTGGATGGGTGCAGGCTATTCAGAGGGGTGGGCCAGGATGGCAAGGAGTGGGAGTTTTCCTAAGGAATGCATGGAGCTCTGCCTGGGGACAGCTGAGAGCTTATGGATGGGTTAAAGCGTAGACCAGCACGGGTGACATGCTACAGGCTGCCTCATCAGGAAGAAATAGATGAGGCCACCTTCAGACAAGGGGAAGAAGCCTCATGTTCACAGGGCCAGGTCCTCCTGGCAGATTTGAACCACCCCAGTATCTGCTAGAGGGGTGCGTGGCAGGGTGCAAGCAGTCCCGGAGGTTTCTGCAAGGTGTCAGTGACAGCTTCCTGGCAGAGGCCATTGGGAAGCTGCGAACAATAAATGCTCAGCTGGATCCGCCAGTTCCTGTACTGAGTCTGGCTGAGATGGAGTTAACTTTCTCCACAGCAGCCCACAGAGTGCTGTGTCTTAGATTTGTGACCAAAACAATGCTGATAACACTCTAATGCTTTAGCGATTGCTGAACAGTGTTTGTAGAGTCAAGGCCTTCTCTGTTTCTTACTCCACTTTTTCCCCTCTGCCCTCCCTGAATAGATTGGGAGGGGACAGAACCAGGCAGAGGACCCAAACTAACCAAAGAGCTATTCCATGCATTTAAAGTCATGCTTGGCAATAAAAAGGGAGAGTAGGTTTAGGGAGGTTACCCATCTGTGGCTTGGGAACTGTCTAGGCATTGGTTTGCCTGTGGGAAGTGCATCGCTTGTTTTCTTTCTCTCTTTTTCCACTTCTCTTTTGCTTATTAAACAATTTGCATCTCAACCCACAAGCTTTCTTGCTTTTACTCTTCCTTTCCTCTTCCCCTACCCTACTGCGGTTGAGGAGGGAGTGACTGAGGAGCTGTGTGGTGCTCAGCTGCCTGCTGGGGTTAACCCACAACACTTGCAAACAATGAAGAACTGCTTGAGGTTGTGAAGGAGAGGGGAAGTCTTGGTTGCAGTGATGGAGTTCAGGATCCTGTGAGGATGGAGCAAGGCAAAAAGCAGAATTATAACCTTGGACTTCAGAGGAGCAGATTTTGACCTGTCTGGGGACCTGCTTGGAAGAGTCCTATGGGATATGGTCGTGGGGAGAGAGGAGGGAGCCAGGAAAGCTGGCTGGTTTTTAAGGATCACCTCTTCCAGACTGAAGAATGGTCCATCCTGACGTACAGGAAGGCAAACAAATGTGGCAGGAGGCCTGCATGGATGAGCAAGTTGCTCCTGACAAAACACAAACACAAAAAGAAGCGTGCAAGAGGTGGAAACTGGGACAGATGACTTGGGAGGAATACAGAGCCACTCTCTGAAAGCACAGCAATGAAGTTAGAGAAGCTGAAGGGAACCTGGAGTTGAATCTGGCAAGGGACATGAAGGACAACGAGAATAACTTCAAGTGTATCAGCAGCAAAGGGAAGACTAGAGTTCCAAATTCAACTGCCTTTCTAATATGCATGTGGAACTGATTGCATGTTTATTGATTAGTTTGGTAGAGAAGTTGGCATTGCTTTATGTTTTGTAGTAGCCAGCTACTAAATGTCTCTGTTTTCTGCTATTCCCCGCAGCATTTGCGCAGAGCACTATGGAAAGAAAGTTCAGGATGTGTGAAGTGTGGTTGCAGTGGTTCAAGGTAGTGGAGATGTCCCTGAAGCAGTGGTGGAAGGAGCTTTGCTGTGAACTGTGACATGTTCCAAAACCTTGATAGCTTGGAAGCCATCATGACAGTGGTGTGGTGGATGTGGAGTGCTTCACCTTTATTCTTATTCAGAGATTAACCACAAGGTTGTTCTGAACCTAATTTTAAATGGTTTATGGGAGTTCCTTCATGCCAACTGATCTGCTTGACAGGTTTCTTTTCAAAGGTAATTGTCATAGATTATTTCTGCTCACAAGTAACAATTCTGAAGTAACTGAAATTTCTGAACAGCACTTGATATTCATAATGATAATAAAAGAAAATCATTACCAGACTTCAGAGTGGCTATGTTTGAAAGAGTGGAATTAACCAGAAGTGTGGTGATTGCTCAGTTTGTGTATCTGTAACTCCTTACTGCCACAACTTTGAATTATTGGCCCACATCCACATATTTATTTATAAGGAACTGATCACAATAACATCTCTTTTGACATTTCCAAGGATATCTGTCTGAGTGGCTCTGCATTACAAGTGTCATCCACTGGACGTGAAAGGCGATACAGGGCTACATTTCTTTGATCTGTGTATTTCCTAAATGTTGTTATAGAAAAGTGGTACTGTGTTACAGTTGCATCACTTATTTACTTATTTTAACTTCACAACTGTTTCTATTTAGAAGCTATAAACTAATTTCTATGACAACCAAAAATATGGTCAAAATATGGCTTTCCTAGCATAGCCTACATCTGTGGTACAGAAGTTTTCAGCACATTGGAAGAGAGCATTTTTGCATTTTCCCTTTGAAAACCTACCTGACCCACTGGTGTTGAAAGATGCCTCTTGTCTGAAAAACCCTGCCACTAACAACAAGAAAATCCCCATGCTTTTTAAGTGAGGGTTGCAGCAGCAGGCCAGTCTGAACGTAAATTCTGCCACAGAGTGTAACACAGACACAGCAGGGCTGAGTAGATAGGTTGTAGAAAAACAACTTGCTGCTATTCTCACATCTCAGTGAATTTCCCCTACAACCTGCGTTGTCCTGAGACCTGATCGGACTTGCAGCGACAACAGGAAACTAGAAACAATTCTGTACTCACCCAGAGAATACTGAGGGAGTGAAGAAAGAGACCAACTGGACTGTCCTATAGAGCAGCAACTTTCCTGAGTGATTTCATCCTGAGGAGCAATGTTTCCATTGGACTTGAGTTTGGTTCAACAGAGATAAAAAAAAGCATCTGCAAATAACTTATCAGCTCCACCAGTTCTTTCTTTCACTATCTTGCTGCTAAAATTTTGCTTTACTTTCACACTGCTCATTAGTTTTGGTGAGTTATCAATGAAATGTCAACAGGATTGGTTCTCCCCTTCCCATTGAGCCAGGAAAAAAATGTCTCTTCCAAATTATCCTTCAAGTCTAAAAGGAGAGGGACAAGATGAAACAGGAATAGAATAGAATGAGGAAGAAGGTAGTCATAGAGCTAATCAGAACTTTTAATATGTCCCCCCCAAAAGTTATTTTGGTTTGGAATTAGATGTGGACTTTATGCAAGTTTTTGGGTGGCATAGGAAGAAATAACTGTGGTTGTGTGCAGTTTTCCTCTCAATAGCCTTCATCTGTATCAATGGAGGACTAACTCTGAATGGGCAGCCAGCAGCGAAGCTGTAGGTGTTTGTTGCTCCCATCATCCGTAAATGATTAAGGACGTGTGGGAAAAATGCTGGAGAACAAGTGAGAGAAGGAATAGGGAAAGGTTAAGCTATACAGTAATCATTCCTATGTTAATCAATATCTAGGCATTACACTATGTAAGGGGAAACCAAATTTTGAATTAACACAGGCATTTCCTGCTCAAGTGTGTGTTTCTCAGTCTTTCTGTATGGAACCATACCACTTTGTGTAAACTACTTAAATGTATGGAAGTAGCATGCAAATGAGTGGGTATGACTCCCTGTTTTGGTGGTTTATACACTCAACTGGGAGCAAACCCAGCTGGGTTCCTGCCCTGGTGAATTATTTGTACAAATTAATTAACATAAATTCAACAAAGCTGTCGAAACATATCAACAGGAGAATCTAAGTTCTCCTGCTCCACAGATGCTGTAGTTTGTTGTCAAAATAATATTATAGGAGAAGAAGAGATATGGGTCCAAATACCCTCAGGTAAAGAGGAAAATCAGGCCTACGGCTGCCATATCCTCTTGTGCATCCTGATTGCTTTGCTCTTGGCTAAAAGGCAAGTGGCCAACCCCTTGGCACACCTCTGGTTTCAGCTCTGCTTCTTCTGCAGGTGCTCGGGAGAGATCTGGTAACAGGTCAAGGACTTTTTATTTTTCTCATTAAAGTTTTAAAAAAAGGTATCTGCTGGCATTTGAACTTCATTGAAGAATTGATTACACCACCTTGTAATGAAGCACTTCTCTCGGCAGCTCTGGTTTGTCTTGCTAGTGATTTAATGGGGTCTGTAAAGAGGAGGCTTAAAAAAACCCAGCTTCTTTACATTTGAAGGACTGGAAAATGAATGGATTTACACGGCAAAATAAACCCCCGCGTTTAAGAAAGGAGGAGGTCTCGGTGGTGAAAGACTACAGCGGATTTCAGTCGAGGAGAGGAGCAACTGGAGCCAGCGGGAGGAGGAAGGGAGGGGAGATTTGAACAGGTTGACACCATCCAGCTGTACGATGCGCACCGAAGGGTTGGGGGGTTTTGTTTGTTTGTTTTTTGGGGGTTTTTTTTGCGCGGATGCCCGCTGCGCCCAGACCTCCGGTTCGCCTGCCCGACCGTTGGTGCAGAAGGGCGTCAGCCGGCGGGCCGCCCCCAGGCCGCGGTGGGGCTCCCCCGAGGGCTCTGGACAAGCGGCCCTGGCCCTACCCCACCGCTTCCCCACAGGGCCCGGGGCC
>NW_010181580.1:0-1719 GCF_000695765.1 Mesitornis unicolor
AAGAAAAATAGAGGAAAATGGGAAAAAAGGAGGAAAATAGGGAGGAAAAATTAGGGAAAAAATAGGGAAGAAATAGAAAAAAGAAAAAATGCGAAAAGGGAAAAAATACGGGGGAAAAAGGTGAAAAAGGCTGGGAAAAGTAGGGAAAAAGAAGAGAAAAGAAGGAAAAAGAGAAAGGGGGGGGGGAAACATAGGAAAAAGGGGGGGGATAAAGGGACAGGAACAGCTCAGAGGAAACCACCAAGGGGCAACCCCCTCAGATGAGGTTTTGGGCCAAACCCCCATGGATTTGGGGTGGATTTGGGGTGGATTTGGGTCCCCACCTGCTGATCTCCTCGGCGCCCATGTGGAGGAGGAGGGCGGGGGAGGTGCGGCTCCTCGGCGCCCATGTGGAGGAGGAGGTCGGTGGAGGTGAGGCCCAAGACGACGCCGTCCACGTCCAGGGTGCAGGGGTCGGACACGAAGTGCACGCGCTGGGGGGTTAAACGGACCCTAAAACACCCCTAAAGTGCCCCTGAATGTCCCAAACCCACCTCAAAGTGCCCCAAATCCATTAAAAAATGCCCCAAACTTGCCCCAAACTGCCAAAAAATGCCCCAAATTCACCCCAAAATGCCATAAACCTGCACCAAATGCCCCAAACCCATCAAAAAATGCCCCAAACCCACACCGAAATGCCCAAAACCTGCCAAAAAATGGCCCAAATCCATTAATAAATTGCCCAAAGCCACTGCAGATGCCTCAAATCAGCCCCAAAATGCCCCAAATCCATCAAAAATGCTCAAAACCCACCCCAAAATGGCCCAAATCTGCCCCATATTTGCCCTAAATGGCCCAAACCTACCCCAAAATCACAAAAAAAGACCCAAATCTGCCCCAAAATGCCCAACATCCATCCCCAAATGCCCCCAAATGCCCTAAATCTGCCCCAAAATCTGCCAAAAATAGCCCAACCCACCCCAAATGCCCCAAATCCATCCCAAAACGCCCCAAATCCATTAAAAAATGGCCCATACCCATCCCAGATGCCTCAAATCTGCCCCAAACCCACCCCAGTGACCCAGATCTGCCAAAAAATGCCCTAAACCTACCCTAAATGCCCCAAATCCACCCCCAAATGCCCCAAATCCATCAAAAAGTGCCCCAAACCTGCCCCAAATCCACCCCAAAATAGCCCAAACCTGCCCCAAAATGCCCCGAACGTGCCCCAATCTACCAAAAAATGGCCCAAACCCACCCCAAAATGGCCCAAACCTGCCCTTAAATGACCCAAAATCACCCCAAAACACCCCAAATCTGCCAAAAATGCCCAAAACCCACCTCAAACCCACCCTAAAATGTCCCAAACTCGCCCAAAAATGCCCCAAATCCACCACAAACCACCCCAACAGCGTCAGACCTTCCCCAAAAGGGAGGATTTCACCCCAAAACTCGGCATTTGGGGGGATTTTTTGGGTGGACGAGGGGGGTTTTGTTGGAAACGGGGCATTTTTTGGGGTGAAAAAGGGGGTTTTTGTCACCGCTCGGTCGTCCTGGGGCAGCTCGGGGCGGGGGAAGGGCGGCTGTGGGTACACGCAGTCGTGGTGGGCGTCGCGCTGGGACGGGACCAGGATGAGGTGGGAACCGGCGCTGGGGGGAAAGGGGAAATCAGGATGGGGATGGGGGAGACACCAATGGGGAAATGGGAAAAGGGGAAGGAAGCGGGGGGGAAGGGGAAGG
>NW_010181581.1:0-236 GCF_000695765.1 Mesitornis unicolor
GGGAAGATGGCGGTGGGAAACGTGACGGGAAAGCGAAGGGCAGGTGCGAGTCACGGGCGGCATCTGGGCTGAAGGAGGTGTTCTGCGCCCGGGGAGCACCAGAGATGAGGCATAAATGGGTTTATGACCGTTCCCCCCCAAAAAAACCTCAACAGGGGCCAGGGTGAAATTTGAGACACAGCTCCTTCACCACTGTGGTGACCATTTTCCAAAAACACAGTCCCCTGAGAAGCAGC
>NW_010181581.1:267-2088 GCF_000695765.1 Mesitornis unicolor
CCACTGGCAAAGGTATGGCTGCCCAGCGCAGGGTGGAGAGACTGGTGAGAGACCTCATGTCCAGCCTCTTCACCACCATCCCTTCATCCAGCTCCACCACTGATAAAAGTGGCCAAAAGGACCATTTTAACTCTTTTCCCCATCCAGGGACCTGCTGGTCTGGGGAATGAGGGGATTGAAGCTGCTTTGCTCATGAAATACCTCAGTTTTGTGCACCTTGGAGCAGTGCTCGGCTGCTCCTCTCATGGCTCTTGCTCCATAAGGAAAGGATGGGGGCCCAGTGGGCATCCCTCTCATGAGGAGTCGAGTACAGCAGACTGCCTATCTCCAGCAGAAACACAGCCCACAGGAAGCCAGACAGGGCAAAATGAAAAGCAGCCTGTTCTTGTGGTTAGAAAAGGGAACTGAGAAGTTGCTAGCTGGGCCCTTAGTCTTGTTTTCCTTCTAATATGGCCAGCGAATGTTTTCTCAGTCCCTTTCAAAAGTGCTTTGAGATTCTTCTCTCAAGGTCAGCGCAGTAACAGCGAGGAATCCCTCAGGCTCCTGGGGCTCCCTGGCCCCAACTGAGGACATTTCAGCAACAAAGCACATGACTTTGCATCGAAAAAATGCAGAGCTCTTAGTGCTGAAAAATCAAACTACGGTCTGTGCTGCAAGAACAACAGCTCCAAAACATGTCCTGCGTGGTGCTGTACCAGTGTGCATTTGCCATGACTCTCGCCCTCCAGCTGCAGTGAAATGTTGAGGGGCCATTAGTGGCATGTGGTTCCTCACTCAGCATTTACCAAGGGCAAAATAAATTTTAAAAAAAGTTGAAGCCAAACATTCAGCTGCTGCTTTGGAAATATTTCCTGGATTGTACTGGCATTTTGATAGAGCTTTTCAAAAACAGCTTCTCAGGGGATTTTAGAGCCACAAGCCACATGACTTTAGCAGAGCCTGTGGGTCCTCTCTGCTCCCAGACGCAGGGTTGCCAGCCTGCTGCTTTCCTGGGAATGGCACAGGTCTGTCTGAGGGCAGAGTTGGACCCAGCACTTGCATCTCAATGAAATAAAAACCCTGTGCTTTGCTGGTGGTACTGTACACACACATGTGACCGAGTGCATCACAAATGGATAGACTATGAAACCAGATTAATAAAATCCTGAAGGTTAAACACCTGGCTTACCATAGGGCTTTCCCAAGCATTTGGAGAAGTCACCAAGTAGACCGCATCTCAAAAGAACAGCAGCACAGCTATTTGTTCAGAAATTTAGAAAATACCCTAATGCACAGCCCTGTGGTAGTTGTTTTCTTTGACAGAAATAATTTTCAGATAGGTTTGCCTTTCAAAATCTGACGCTGTTACATTTTGTTACATCTCCAAAGAGGCTGAAATCCTTAAAACTATGATGTCAGTTAACGAGAGAATAATTGATCAAGTACTATTTTACAGTATTTAATGGGATTAATATTTATTAACAGCATTTGAGTGCTTGTAACACTTTCCATTTTATCATGCCAGAATTGAGTAATTCCAGTCTAGATAGGAGTGACCAAATCCCAATCTGGAGGCTGTGCTGTTCCTGCCCCTGCAGTCCTTTTGGTGGTAACTGTATAGGCCGCACATGCCCCACCTCTTTTTCACACATTTGGCCATTTTTCCCCCCATTTAAACTATCTCTCGTATCTTTGTGCTACTGATCTACGAATGAAAGCCGCTGAGGAGCCATCTATGTCTCCCTATAGCTGGGGGTCACCAGGCCCCAGAGTCCCTGACGGCCACCATGGCCACCCTCTTCCGCACCGCCACGCCCCCATTACGTCATCCGAGTGAGCCCC
>NW_010181582.1:0-276 GCF_000695765.1 Mesitornis unicolor
CGGGGCTGCGAAGGGCGGACGGGAGCCCGGGGAGGTTTGGGGCTGCAGATGTATTTAGAATAACCTTTGTGGACCCCAATGTTAGAGTCCCGTCCCCAGATAATTTCCGAGTCTTAGGTGAGCTGAATCACATATTTATTGAGAAATGGACCCTCCTCTCCCCTTAGTAATTTATTTTTCTGAAAATGGATTCTTTTGAGTTTGTACAGATCGCCAGGTTGTGGTTTTTTTTTTTTTTTCTTTTTTTTTGTCGTTTGTCCGATGGGAAGGGGTTTT
>NW_010181582.1:393-597 GCF_000695765.1 Mesitornis unicolor
CGGTGGGGTCTTGAGACTCGGCTGAAGGACGCCTCGCACTCCTCTGTGTCATTAAGAGAAGGAAGGAAATACCCAAGAAACGCTGTCTGCGGCCACCGTCCCTGCTCTACCTCACACGCCGTGGGGGCTTCTTCCAGGCCTGGCCGGGCTGGGGGGCAGCGAGGAGGAGGAGGATGGCGAGGAAGAGGATGGCGCCCACCCGGG
>NW_010181583.1:0-539 GCF_000695765.1 Mesitornis unicolor
GGGCCACCCTCAGCTGCTGCCACCGAGCGCGAATCCCGCTGGCACCGCTCCGCCGCCGCGTCCCACCCGCTTTAATTACTGTAATTGAGTTATAATGAGCGAGTGCGCATCGCCGCTGTCTGCGGTGCGGCGGGGGGTGGGGTATCACACGCTCCAGCTGATGGTGCACCCCCCAATGCCCTGGTTTTGGGGTTGGGGGCTGTCACCGCTCCCCATGGCAGCAGTAAACCCGTACGTGTGGTGCTATCTCTGATATTCATCGGGGTTGTTTTTTTTGTTTCCTCTTTTCAGGTGCTGCTGCTTCAGTGAATCCCAGCGGAAAACTGCAGATAAAAACTGAATTGGTTTCATTCCTCTTGGGGAAAAAAACACAACCCTAACAAACCAACAAAAACCACCATACCCTAACACAAAAATTAACCCCAAACACCGCAGCAGCAGCAACAACAACAACACCATGCAGACCTTTTGCCTGTGGAAAAAATCATCAGTGTGGGTTGAGGCTCATGGCAGGAGGGGACCCCAAAAGCAATCCCAAA
>NW_010181583.1:570-1566 GCF_000695765.1 Mesitornis unicolor
GGGGCTCGCTTGTGACCCCCCAAACTGTCCCTTCTGTAGATGCCATGGCTCTCCTGGCCCCAAAATGCATTAAAAGTCTCCAAAACCTCATTACAGCACCCCCAGACCCACCTTGAGGGGTGCTCTGATGAGACTGATCTGTTTTCTGAGCAATCCCTTCCCACTGGGACAAGCCCAGCCCCGCACCCCAGCATCCAACCCTGCGCATTTGGGGCTCCAAACCATGACTGAGGGCGATGAGAGGGCACCGAGTCCCCAAAAACGCAGCATCCAGGGGGCTCTGGGTTGATGGAGAGGCTGGGATTACGTTAAATTTCGGAGGCTGCTCTGCAGTGGGTGCTGCTCGGTTGGTGCCATGGTACCAGCGCTGCTGGGCAGGGGAGAAAAGCATCGTGTGAGCGGATTTTGGAAAGGCTCGGCTCCATCTGCGCTGTCGGTAAACGCCTGAGCTAAATAACACCTTGTTATGAATAGTAGCATTTGATAGTTTAAAACCTTTTTCTTTTTATTCTCCTTTTTCCCAAGGTAAATTCCAGCGGGATCTAACACTACACAGGAATTGCCCCGGAGGAAGCTGGCTGCTCACCAATTCATCTTGTAAAAAAAAAAACCCAAGAAAGCCTCGTTATTGCTGTTGAGCTGAGATGAAACAATTCGCTGGAATTAACCAGCCTAATTTTGACCTGGCCAACGTTTTCCTACAGCGACCGTTTTTGTTGTTACACATAAAAGTCAAAGAAAAAACCCCAGCAGCCCTGGGGAGAAGATGGGGGAGGTGACAGAGGAGATAATAGAGGAGACGGCGTGCACGGGCGCACGTGTGCGAACACAGCTGTAAATACATGATATAATATAGAGAAAATACATACATGTGTGCATATCTAGAATATAATATATATAGCATACATAAATGTGTGTATATATGTAATATAGCAAATATATATATATATTATATGTAGAATATATAATCTATATAATGGATGGAATATATATATA
>NW_010181584.1:0-77284 GCF_000695765.1 Mesitornis unicolor
TTAATATTATTATTTCACCAGAGGAATTCTCTGCACTGGAAGGAGGAGGTTATCAGTGAAATAATTTGTAATAATTTAATTAATATTTTTTTAATTATTACCTGCAAGGGAGGCAAACTCAGATGACTGCAGCAAGTGCTGAAGTACTCCAACCTTTAATTGCTGTCCTCTTCAACCTATCTGGCAGATCTATGGTCTGTGCAATTTCCTGATGCTCACTTGGAAGCCACTCACCCCTCCAGCTCATTTTCATGTCATGCCCCATCTGTGTCTCTACCCCTACCCCAGAATTTGGGAATGAAGAAGTAAAGTTAAGGAAAAAGATAGAAAAGGAGGAGGTAGGGAGGGGGAGTAAAGTGGGAGAAGGTGCTGTTTAATGTTTCTTTTTCACTATCCAAATCTATTTAAATTGGAAATCTTATTATGAGTTGCAGGAGTGGGAAATTTTGAAGCTGAATTTTATCAGCGGGTATTTTAGAAATAATCTGTTGCTGAATTATTCCTCAGGATAAGTTTTAGAAGGTGAAGGCTAATCATGCATACTTATTTCTACATGTTAGGAGAGAGTTGTAGTTGTATAGTGACTGTTAGTTGTGCTATTTCATAACCTTCTAATTAAACATAGAGATTCATATGACTGTGTTTGCTTTTTTAAGCATTTATTTTGAAGTGCTTGTGACAAAACAGAATTTCAGGACCAGTTCTTCATTTGTGTTTTCAGGGAGTAAATTTATCTGTGTAATCCTATTGCTGTGCATTGGAATATCACTTGAACAGGATTTAGTCACTAGATAACAGCCCAGGACCTCATGTAACATTGATCTTAAACGAAGGAGAACATCTAAACTCATGTCAATGTTTGAAATGCTTGTGTATTTTGTTAATATCATCTGCACCAGAAGTGCAGGGAAGTTGAATGCTTTTTTGGAAAATGCAGAAATAAGTCTTTAAAGCCTTAAATCATTCCCTTCCCTCTTTGTCATATTTAATTGCATATATGTACAATATTTCTTCTGTCAGTCTCTGCTTTTCTCCTTGTTTACACTTTGCCTTTCTGTTACGATCTTTCTTGTTGAGCCCCAGGGGGTTAACTACAGCCCTCCTTCCCATCTGTCTTGGTTTCTGCCCTACCACTATGGCCCCTCTTCTTCCTCTAAACCTTCCCACTCCCACACACCTGACTTTACCCCTTTCTTCTCACTGTTGCTGTGTGCCCTTCTACTGAACTGCTCTTCCCACTCCACTCCTGGTTTGCTTTTTCTCTGAGCCTTGCAGATGGGGCCAGGGAATGCTCAGGACAGGCAACATCTTCAGAAAAAAAACTGTGCATGGTCCAGAAGACTTGTTAAATTCAGTTCATCCTGGACTTTTACCATGTGGCCAAATGCAGCCTATGTTCCGGAGGACTTTCAAGACTGACACAAGAACATGTCTTTTACTAAACTAGGAGTTTCTTGCATAGCGTAAGTGGGCTGGAGTTTCTTGGGAAAACAATTATGTGGAAATTGATTTAATAAGAGCAATACACTGCTTAATAAAACATTCTAAAAATGATCAAATAATTTGATAAAACTTTCTAGGGCACTTGAACCTAAAGGTGATGCTAGGCATTCTGTCCCGACACTTGGAAGTTTTAAGTCTGAAAATTGAAGTGTCAGGCAACCTGAACTGCAGGTGGCACAACCAATTTTACTTGTAATTTAAACATCTTTCTCAAGTTTCCATTTGCTTTTGGCATCTTGCTTCCCTAATATTTCTGTGAAGTTGCTAATTGATAGATCTTTGGCAGAGCAACCACAAGTAGAGGTACTGAAACCTGTATTAGAAAGGTGAACAAAATATGTGAAGTACAAGAAAAGAAAATTAGAAGAGGAAGGAGATATAAATGAACTGATGATGATACTATGAATGTAACAAAGTGGATTTTTTTACCCTATATATAGTGTTATTTTGAGGAGTCACAATCAGTAAGCCCATTTGTTAATTTTACAGTTAAATTTCCTATATCTATATGGAGATAATTCAGTCTGAAAATGGATTTTTAGATTTTATTTCTTATTTTTAAAAAAAGTCTCCATTTCACTTGTTGGAAAACAAAGGAATGTTTTAATTCTATTAATGTTTTAGATTATGCTACAATATGCAGCTCTGGTACTCTCACAATGTTTTCTAATACTTAGACCTTCTCTTTACAGTAATACTGAATGTCTGTCAGGATTGTTTTTCTTGAATATCCACATGAAGATAGAAATCCTTGATTTACTGTGTTTATATGGCTTGATATTATTTGAAGTACACTTGAACCTAATTTTAAAAGGAAAGTGCTAACTCATTTGTAATATTGCACAGCAGAGGGCACTAGCACCATACCAGATGTAGGTTGTTCACAGAAGTTGTTCAAAAGCTCCTTGCATGGGTACAGAATCATTTCAGTCTTAGAAATAATAATAACTGTTCTGGGCTTTAAATTCCCATTTCTCAGTTGAATGCCAGAAAATGTTTGATGTTTAGGGTAAATGATTCCTTCAGGGGCAATAAGAAATTACTTAATTTGGCTTTTATGTTACAGTTTGTTATACTGTAGACTGTAAGTGAAGTTTCTTTTGTCTGGCACTTACTGGTGAGATTTTTTTTTTTTTCCTCTGAAATAATAGTTTGTTCCTGTGTTCTGAGTGTTTTCCAACCTTGTGTAGGCTCCATAACAGGGATGCTTTCTTGCAGTCTGGATTTTTTAGTTTCACGTTGGTTTTTTTCAACAGTCTCTGCAAATCTGTAGAACATGAGGTTCTGTAAATGTAATTAAAGACAAACTTACATTTGATTGCCAGCTCAAGCCATGTTCTTTAAATGTGAGCAATAGCAGCAAAGTGTCAACCTCTTTCCAAGCCTGAGAGACAGTAATACAGAAATCATTGAAGTGCCATGCAAGCGTACTCTCATAGGCACCCACTGCTCGGTGCTGTTAGGAGACCATAGGTGTGTGACCTACTGCATTCTTTCCCATAAGCGTAGTTTTGTAGTTTTAAGTTACATTTTGCCATAAACAAAGTATTCCATGGGGCATTTCGTGTTGTGCTACTTATTTGTTGCTAGGTTATGGAAACATGGGACTGTTAGAAATGGAATTGCTGCACGTAGGATGAAGCACTGCACACTGAGGTTTGCACCTTAGCAGAATTCATGCTGAAGCTCCACTCTCCACATCCATCTCGATTTGCGGGGACTTTCAAGCCAATGTCTGGCAGTGGGGGAGATCTCCTTTGGTATAACTTAAAGGAGGGTGCCCCCAAATCTCTTTGGTTCAGTCCTTGAACCACTTTGTGCTAGGAAGCATGGGTAGGTGCCTGCAGAGCAAAAGCAGAGGACAGTTTGGTTGTTCCTCGTGTAGGTGAGTGGGGCAGAGCTGGTGATGATGGCTTGGAGTGCAACCCACTGGGGGATAGGAGTGACGTCCTTTGACTGCAGGGGCAGATGCTGTTAGGTGACTCCATAGCTTCTCAGCCAAGTGTGATTGCAGTGTGGAATAAGTACGGGAGAATGGAAAAAAAAAAAAGAAAAAAAAAGAATAAAAATGAGATGAGTGATAAAAAACATTAATTGATCAGGAAATCCGAACAATTTTTGTTCGTAATCAGTGTGGTCTGCTGACCCTGAGTGCTAACAGAGGGAAGCAAGAAGATTACTGCTGTCTGGAGGCATGAGGTTTTAAACAGCTGGGAGAAAAACTGAGAAACTTTATCACCAAAATCAGTTTGTGACCAGGAAAGCCTGACCTCATGATGTGTGCAATGCATGGTATCTCTGTATTAGAGTAGCTACTAAGTTTATATAAAGTTGATGCTGTTGGTCTGAGACAATAATTGCACAGAAAGGGATGCCTGGGTCAGGTACATCATTACAGTGACCAACAACGGAGGCCAGCAGATCCGTATGTTAAAGCTGTTCTTGTTTACCGTGCAGCTGCATGTGATTTACCAGCATTGTTTGTCAGGAGCCACGGATGTCTAACAATATGTGCATTGTTAAAATGAATAAACCAGCCATTTACCATATACTGCTGAATTCCTCTTGGCTTTAGGCCTTCTGGAAGAGAACAGATTATTAATTTTTTTTAAATAAATCACTTTTTGATGGGCTGCTAACCTTCTTTAACCTGTTAGTATCACTTTAAGGATGAAGTTAAAGCTAATCAGAATGAAGTATCTGTAGTCGTGTGTCTGTGGGAGTGAACTGACTGTAGAATCTCAGTCTTTTTGTATTTTGATTTTTTTAATACCATATTTGATCAATTTGTGCTTATAAATATTAATTGGAGGAATCATCCTTTAAAGCAGTTTCTTAATGACATGATAAGTTCTATTATTTTGCAGAGAGTGAAGGGATTTTTTTATATTTTTATACCTTTCCTATATTTTTATTGTGAAATTGTAAAATAAAAATCTTAAACTTCTTGTGTTTTTAAAATATAGACCTCTTCTGAAGAAAACCCACTAACAAATATAAATGTGCCAATAAAAAATAAGGGGTAATGGAACATTGTGTTTCTGGCATAATTTTTAATATATATTATCTATGATTTCACTATTATTTTCTTGTTTGCTGCTCGTTTACTATGTGCATCCCAGTTGCAAACTCGTGGGGGCGGGCAAGCTTCACGAATTTGGAAGTAGCAGGGCTGAGTAGTTTAAATGTATCATCGCAGCAGAGTTCTGATGCCTTCTTTTAGAGATGGATGTTGGGCTTCTTCCTCTGGATAATATGTACTACACGTGCCTCACAATTCACATACGAAAAAATTAAGATGAAGAACCAGACCCTGCAAAACTGGTCAGACAAAATGACATCTCTCTTCTTTTGTATTTTGGACTTCATCTGTTTTGCAGGGCTTGGCTTGGATAACTGATTCCACACAAACCCTTGCTTGACATTGAAGTGATGGTAGTTTTGTGAAACAGTGTAAATTAAGCTTAGTGTTAATAATTGCAAATATTTGTTTTAAGCTGCTGCAATTTTCCATTTTATACAGGCATGTAAAGAGATACGTGTGTTACTTAAACGTACATATTGCTGTTTCCCCTCCTCTCATTCCTCGTGTTTTCTGCCTGTTGTAAGATTTAAAGGACAGTAAATAGCAGAGCACACAAAGTGATAGATTTTCTTCAGTTATAATTGTAGACATTTTCTTTGAATTTGTGATTTCATTAACTTAGACCTATGAATGAATCAAAAGACAAGGAGGAGGAAAGTGACTCATTTGTGAATAACTGAATTATTTCCCCAAATTGAAAACACTTTTGTATCTAAATTCTGAATATTTTGATTGTTTGATGTAGTTGGCTTGTTACATAGCCCCTACATGAGCAGCAATGGTATGTGTTCTTTTAAAAATTCCTTAATTTTTAAATATCTTTCAACATTTTGATGCAGCTTCATCCTCTTATTGATGTCTGTCTGAGGAAACTGGAGGCAGAGCAGACATGCAAAACATATCTGCATTTTGCAGAGCACAGCTCCATTCACAAAAGCTTCTGATTCCTGTAGGGAGAAAAATGGAAGTTGAATGAACTGAAATTCAACAATAAACTGATATAGTGGGTTTATGTCTTTTTGGTTTTTAATTATTTTTCTGTAATTACTTCACTACTGAGGGCAGACAAGGGTATGCTATAAGATGGGCATAGGCTATTGCTGACTTAAGGCAGAATTACAGGCTCAAAGGTTTTAGGACAGGTTGGTCCTTTTTTCCAAACCTGTCTCTGACATCTGCAAAGCTGGGCTGTTTGTGCTCAAGCAGGGGAAAGATTTGACCACAGAGCTAGTCATTTTGTATGTGTGGATATATGTCCAAAGGTAGCTAAAATATCATAAGCGTTGACTGTTCCTGTACTGTATCTTAGTTTTCAGCTTGTCCTCTGTGGTTACTGGAAGCTTGACCTAGACACAGGTAATAAAAGAAATGACAGTGAGTGAACCACAGAGCTCGTAGCGGCAGCAGGCATTTTACCTAGGACTGTGGGTCCGTACACCTACCCACAGATTACATACATTTCAGCTCAGTTTCCCGGCTTCAAATTTTGACAGCTCTTGATCTGGCTGCCAGGCAGGCAGTAGATTCACATGGCTGATTCATTTTGAAGTGGAGTTTTCTCAGACATAGGGCTGACTTTTCTCTGCTCTTTATTTGAACTAAACATATCCTGGCCCTGTTGCACATAAAAGCTATTTTAGTTTGCTTGCTTGAAAAACAAAAATCTGAAATGTTTCTACAGAAATACCTAAAAGGAGAGCAAGATCTATCCCAAGTAACCTTTGCTGATACTTGGCACTGTGTTTAGGTTCCTCGCAAAGCTCGCTGTTCTCAAAGCAGTGCATCTTGTAAGGATGCAGGGATGTCCCCAGCTGCTGAAGTTGTTATTAATTAAATTCCCATGCAGGTATAATTCACTGCATAAGTGGAGCGCCAGTCTTCTTGTTCTGTGGTTATGCCATGGCTACCATAGCATGGAAACATCACATCCTTTAGCGGAGCTGATAGCTGTTACAGCAGGAAGTATCCCATTTGAAGTTTCACTCAAGTCTTCCTAGAGATGGTGTGTGGGAGAGGCAACTGCAGCAATTAAGTGGGCTGCTTCCCAAGTGGGTTCCCTGTAGATACACATCCTGGGGAAACTTCTAATGGTTATTTTTACTCTGATGTTACTGGAGTGCTTATAATTTAAGTAATTTTTCTTTAAATGAAACCGTAACTGAGAGGTGTATTAATTAATGCACCATAATTACAGAGGCGAATGTTATGTCAAAGAGGTTAAGTTTAGATAAAACTGCCTGAAGTGTAACTAAAACAATTAAAAAGATGCTCTTCTAGTGGTCTTATGCTTAAAAGGCTCTCATTCAAACACACCAAGATTTGGCAGAACTTGGTTTTGAACCTTGCATTTTACTTAATATTAAAGTCCAGGGATTCTCCCCCCCCCTTTTGGTAGACTGTGCAACTTGTGTTTTAGCCATGTGCTAAAATACTTACGTACAGTTGTTAACTATTTTGTATAATTTCTTTAACCTTTATACAAAATGCCTGTTGAAGAGTTCTGGATTTCTCCTGAATAAGTAGCCTTTGAACCACCAGTCAGGACAGTTAATGTCTGTACACCAGTATGCCAACAGTGCCAGCCATTGTGCTTAAATAATGAGTAGAAGTCACGCTGTACCTTACTCAACAAACATTAGGCTTACCTGAACTCAAAACAAGACTCTTCATACCAAAATTGGACTTAGGTACACCAAATGTAATTAATTTACACATCTGATAGGCTTCACAGAGATAAAATAATTCAGGTAGATTTTGTTTCTGCAGTGTCTGACTTCCATCTAGTTGTGAACATTTAATCTGTGTTTATTCACAATATTCAAGTTTAGGTGGATTAATTTTTTTGGCTTGCTGTTCTTGCTAGCACTGTTCACACTGTTTTCTCACATGACTGTCTTCTTGCTAGCTTGATAATTACCATGCTGGGCAGGATAAGAATTCGTGTCTTATTTATGTAGAAAAGGCAAACTGCTTTAATGACACCAGTAAAATTAAACCAGTCAAACTCCTGACACGTTCCAAGGTCATAAAAAGACCTATATTTGTAACACTAATTATTTTTATGTGGGGAATACTCCATGCCAGTTTTTTCTGGTGTACTTCTTGACTACTATAGTTCAAACAACACAAAAATTGCTTGCTGGCCAGGACGTGGTTAATAGACTTCCATCATGATTTAGGAAGAGCCGGAGCTGTCTGAAAAGCTGTAGCTCTTGGTTGCTCTCCAGCTGCCCTGACTGGAGCGATACCTGCCTCATACCCTTTCAGCTGAGCTTCTAGAAAGTCTCCTGGGAATGATCACGAATTCCCTGCAGTGAAAACCATCTGGATTAGCACACACCTTGTCCAACAGCAGCTTCATCTAAAGCAGACTGACTTTGCCCAGAAGCGTAGACAGAAAATCTGGCAGGATCTGCTGACGTGGCTGTTAAATGAACTGGTAATCTCAAGTGTGGAGTAGTAATAAACTGGTATGGCTTTTCATTTCTCATTTCTCATTTTCATTTTCATTTCCAGTCTAACTTAATCTGTGCGTGGATGTTTGACTACTTATTCAGTTATTCCATAACCTTAGTGGACACTGAGAGATAGCTGGTAATAATTTCCCACACTGGAAAAATGTAATTGAAATGACCATGTCCGATTAATTAATTTTAAATATTCCTGGGAGGGTACATGACCTGTTACTGCTTGATAATTTCATTTGCCCAGAGATCATTACTTCAATATAAGAAGTCAGCAATCTGTGAAGTGCTAGACAGGTATCCAACTTTAAAGTCTGTCCTTGTTAGCTAAACTGGACAAGATATGGTCACTAGAAGTTATAGCACTCATTTTAGATTCTTTTAAGCTTTCAAAACTTTGGCAGTCCATAGCATTAGCTCCATGTAACTGTAAGGCTGTAATATAGATATGTATAAAATACAAAGAATTATCCAAGAGCATTACATCTTGCTTTACAATGTGTAATTTATTCACAGCTGAAAGTATGCAGTGCCTGTCTTTTGACATGCCCTGTTACATTTTATCTGGTGATTTTAGCTGTTTTAGTTACGCCACCATAACATTGAGATTTTTGCAATTCTGACTATTATGGCATCCATTCATGATTGGGACAGATTTATGGTGGTGACTTGTATAAATCTCTGTGGTACTTTACATTAGATTACATAGTAGATTACATTAGATTATATAGTAGATTAATGAATCAAGGGGTTTTTTTACTATAGGGCAAATTATATGTAGATTGTGCATATGATTTCTTTGCTATTGAGAAGGTCAGTTTTATATTAGTGAGTTCAAACTTGGTCCAGAAAGGCTGTTGCTTAACATGTTACGTAGATTGGAGTGAATTTTATTATTGGAGAGTAACATCTGCAGTCTACTAGTACGTATTGTAAAGCTGTCATTAAAAAAAAAGTTAAGGAGGTAGAAATGGCCAAATATTTACAGAAATATGGAGCTGGAAAAAGCTTGTTTGGAAACAAAATTTGTAAGTCTTTATGAAAACGATATTCAGTAGAAATATACTGGAGTCTTTTTTCATGTGATGGAGCAGTGGGGATGTGATCTAAATGAGTTGCACTGGAAGTATCTTAAAAGATTTTCTGTATATGCTTTCAAATATAGAACATTTGCTGAGCTTGGACATTTCTGATTTGAGGTAGCCAGTGTTTTTATTATTAGTTTAAATTCATGGATCATCCAGATACATTCTGATGGAAAATTAGCCAATTGGCTTTGGCAGAAAAAAAAAAAAAGCACATTTGTGTATTTCAAGAGCTACCAAGGGAAAAACAAATCTGTGTGTTAGTTCTTGCTTTCACTGAATATATAGAGGTTGAAAATCCCCAAGTCACTGTTATATCTCATTAACTTGGGTGGTGGAAGTTGTGTGCATCATCGTCTCTTTGAATATAGTGCTGTTAAATAAAAGACAAGATTACTTCCTCATTAAGAGTTTTAGCTGACTACCTCTTCACAATTTTTTTTAATGTAGCATTTCTTCATATTTGTAATTCTTCTGTAAATGAACAGGTGGGAACATTTTGTGTGTAAACCTTCAGAACTATCTAAAGAGAAGGGATAAATGGTGAGGTTGTGTACTTCCAACATGAGTTTATCAATTAATAATTCACTGTGAATATCACTTAAAAAGTTCCAACCCTCCTGGTCCTGAGTTCTTACAAACAAACATCTATGTAGGTCCTACTGTGATTTCCTCATTTGACCTAGGAAAGGTTTTTTGCGTGGGTGCTGTAGAACCAGGAGATTGTTTTCCTTTCTAGCCCACCAAACCATGGTTTAAATTTAAAAGAAAGAGAAAATGAGTAAGTGCAAATATTTGAAGATAGGAAACAGTGATTACTGTCCTTGACACTATCTTCATAGACAGTTTGTTCCTTTTTCTGTAGAAAAAAGTATTACCAGTATTGAGAGAGTTCATTTTAGATTGACACCATTTAAATTGGATTCTTCCTTTTCAGATGTTCTGAAGTTCCCCTATTATCAGTTCCTTTACAGTCCTAATTACTTCCTGGGAACTTCTATCATGTTTTTGTCATACAAACCTTCAGAAGTGAGGCATACAGAATAGCGTTTCACCTGAGCTGATTGGAGATTGGGAAAACGGAAGTTTACTCTTCTGTGTAGAAGATCTATTACTGGGTCTAGCACCTACTGCAAGCAGCTTTCAGGACAAACTAGCATGTCTTGGCCACTGATTTATGTAGTTGAACATAGCACTGGCGCAGAATCTGTGATAGGCTGTCAATATCTGTCAAGACCGAAAAAAACCCTTTGTACCTTAGTAGGCTAGGAATGCAGGGAAATAAATGGTTTCTGTGCTTCAGCATCTTCACGTGGAAGATACTGTCGTTGGGAATAATGTAAAGAACGAGCAGTGCCTATTCCATTAGCAGTTATCTACAGACAGTACAGCATTACTGTGATTAGGCATCTCTGTGCGAGGACAGAGTCTTACCACTGAAATTTATACATCCCCCAGGGATTGCCTTGGAATCCGAAAGTAAGACAGTGGAGCCATTCAGGACAGAGAAGAAAGCTTTATGCAGATAGGACTACATGAGAATGCTACGTGTTTTGGTTATGATTACTGCACTGGAATTTACCCAGAATAGTGGTAATGTGGTGAAACATGCCATGTGGTTTATTTTTTAATGGCATAAGCAGACATGATTTTGGATTTTTATCTTATCCAAAATAATGAATTTTCATTTCCATGGTGCCCTACGAAGCTGGCTAACAAATTCTGGATGCTTTTGGTATGTTATACCATATATGGTATAAGAGCATAAGTTATTGTGGGCTGACCCTGGCTAGACAGCAGGTGCCCACCAAAGCCACTCTGGCACCCCCCTCCGTAGCTGGATAGGGGAGAGAAAATACAAGGAAAGGCTCCTGAGTAAGATAAGGACAGGGAGAGATCACTCTCACCAGTTACCATCATGGGCAAAACAGACTTGTCCTGGGGACAAGTAATTTAATTTATTACCTATCAAATCAGAGTAGGATGAGAAATAATGAGACCATTGCTGATGGACTCAGCCTTGGCTAGGAGCGGGTCCATCTTGGAACCAGGTGGCACTGGCTCTGTTGGACATAGGGGAAGCTTCTGGCAGCTTTTCGCGGAAACCACCTCTGTAACCCCCACCCCAATCCCAGCCTCACCACACAAACCCAATACAGCTGTTAAATACCACTCAGACGCTAGAGCTGGGAGATGCATAGATATTACTCAGTCTAGTGGAAAAAAATAAAAAATTATCTGAAAAATTGGAGATAACAAATCTGTTCAACTTACATTTCTTACTCTTGGCTTTTTTATAAAGAGAAAAATGCAATAGACTTTATACTAAGCAGATGCAAGTAATATGCCTAAAGTGTTTTGTTCCATATATTTAATAAATTACATTGTAGGAGGGGTTTTTTGCATACTTCTGAATTATTCACTCCAGCATTTTGGATAATTTAGCTTTTTATCTCATTTCTAAACCCACTCTCAATAAGTTAATATTTCAACTACAAACATTCAACACATTAAGAGAAGGTTGACTTTAGGGGGAGGGAGGAAGAAGGAAGGGAACAAAGTAGGTGGCATTCCTTTTGTATTTGAAAAATAACTGAAGATAATGCATTGTTTCGCACATGCTGAATCTGTCTTGTGGATCCTCAGCTGGCTTATCTCCAGTTAATTGACTTACCAGAGCTGAAGATCAAGCCCTAGATATTCTGGGATCCCAAGTGACAGAAAGTTTTGACACAAACAACTTGAAATAGCTGGATTTATGGACTTAACTTGGATAAAAATTAGTAAGTGATGGAGAGATGGCTTTTCTGATTGAACTTGGAACTAATAGTGGTGGTAAGAGACAAAATGAGTCATCATTACTAAATGTGGTGAGTTTTCTCATGCCCTCACTGTTTTTTGTTGAAGTTTCTATATAATTTGAGATGTAGAATGGGATGTATGAAAGAACTATTCAAACAACAGTAGGCCAGCCTTTTTATTTCAGTGTCCTACTTTTAATTTAACATTGGTTGTAAATGCCAGTGAAATGAGTGCTAATATTTTAATAGCTAGAGAAAGGTAACTGAGACTTGATAGTCTCTGCTTGCCAGATTTTAATCCAAGTATAATCTGCCTATGCTATATCTTGGGGATAGAAAGAATGTGTGCAACCCCATGCTGAAGCTCTGCTAGCAAAAGGTGGTGTAAAACTGATGCTTTGTGGTTCCCTGTTGACAGCCTCCCAGACAGCTTTCCCAAGGAAATGTGTTCATTTGAGTCTAAATATCAAGTGGTGTTCCCTAGGAATTGTACTTTATGCCCAAAATGAAGGTGGTTTAAAATACGTAGAAGGTCCTGCTAAGGTGTTCATGCTGGGTTTGTGGGGAGGGGGACATTTGTTTGTCTGCCAGGCCCAGCCTCTCAAAAAAAAAAAGTGCTTTCAGGAATGACTGAAAATGGCAGGGAGGGGAGACTTCTCCTTCCAGAAGCTGAAGTCTGTTGAGTTTATGATCTGTGTAAAACAGTCTTGTACTGATTTTAAATGGTCTGACTGATAAATGTGTCACACATGGAAGTTGGAAGGTTGAGTTGGGAAAATAGCCACGAAGGACTTTTGTTCATCATTCAAATGAACAGATGAATGTTTAAAAGAAAAGGAAGTTTGAAGTAGATGAGTTTTTGTGAAACACAACTCAGTAAGAATTGGTTTTCCCCCTCTAAACTACTACCCTTGTGAAATATCTACTGCATATAAAATCTAGGATTTCAGACAGCCTCTTGATTTCCTATTGCAAAATGATGAGCCTATGATTGCACCGCTTGTTCTCCTAAGCTGGAGATGTAAAATGAACAAATTGTGCACACCATCTTCAGCCTAAAATCTTTGTCTATTTTTAAAGTGGTAGCAACCGTCTTAATGTATAGTTTTTGCTTTCTAGTATTTCTAATCTTTCACGTGACTATCAATTATTAACTGCCTAAAACCAAACTATCATACATCTAAAGTAAGATGGGCAGAAGACTGGAATCTCACATTTCTGCAACTTTATGGCCTAGCAGACTCAAAAGGAGGAGAAGTAGTAAAACCCGTGCTTTTGTCAGTGAGGTGGGTGGATCAGACCCTGAGCACACAGCAGAAACAGACTGACAGAAGATGAAATCTGTGCTGATCTTTGCCAGTCAGTTTTCTGCTAGAAAATGCACTTTTAAAGGCTCTGTCAGCTGGGTTTTGCAGAATAGAAATGCCTTTGCAAAGCAACTAGGGAAATCTTTCTGTGTCAGAATGATGAGTGGAGCTGGAGAAATTGCAAAGGTGATACTGATAAAAGAGCATAGCAGACGATAGGCAGGTTTTGATGGAGACATACTCTTGGGTCTTTGTTTTTCTGAGTAGCTTCTGCTGTGTTTTTGAGCCTGTCTGTAGCCAGGCAAATGTTCATCTCTAAAGGATGAACTACGTGAAACTTACTCAAATGTAAAGTTAATTCCATCCAATCAAAAAATGGACTAATGAATTTTTTGAGCAAATGTATTTTTTCATGTAGTGTTGGAAACTGAACTTCTGAAATGTGTAAGAGCATGTGGAAGCTAAGAAGGTTTTGATTATATTTGGTATGTTCGTTCATTAATTCCATAGCTGAAATTCATAGAATCAGAATGTAACAAAAAATTTACCTGAATTCTACAGGGTGAGTCTGTTTAATTTCACGCACTTTTGTCTGAGATCCTTTGTGTTCAGAAGTCCACGAGATCTAACAGTCTTGATGTAGCTTTTGAATCTAGTAGGTTTTTTGCTTTTTTGTGCTTTATCTGAAATAGTTTTGCAGCAGTTTTGTAAATAGGTATTTTGGTGGCTGTTTGCATATATATTTGCATTTTCATGTAAGTAGTACTTTTAGTCTCTAGTACCATGAGGAGTCTATCTGCTGTGAAAGACTTGGAGATCTGTGCTTCTAAAGCACTCAGCCTTTGGGAAACTCCATTCTGTAGCTACAGGAGTGAATGACTGACATGGCAACCTCATAGTGTTTGCATTTGGCTTTTAAGTTGCTTGAGGCATCAACTATTTCCTTAGGAGTCTAAATATAGAGCTCTAAAAAGAGCTCTATTACTGGACTTTTTGGCACAGCGTGCTAACATGGTGCGTTATCCCTGGGGAGCTGATAGCTTTTGGAAAGAAGTTAATTGAGTGTTTTTGTTATCTTTTGACAGAATCATGTAAACCCAGCAATGGATTTTACGCAGACCCCTCCAGGAATGCTAGCCCTTGACAACATGCTGTACTTCGCTAAACATCACCAGGATGCTTATATACGGGTAAGGCTTCTTATTGTCTTTGAGATGTGTGCTGTTGCCTGTTCACACTGATTATGTCCTGTTTACAGCTGACTTTGAAGAGAAGGTTCAGAATCTTGATATCACCACAACAAACTCTGGGAAGACAAATCACATAACGCTAAAACGTGACATAAGTCTGTAAGAGCTGTGGGAGAAAGCTGTACAGCTGTCTAGTCTGTCATTGCTGAGTCAAAGGTTACAGATATTTCTTTTTGCAAAATTTACTTTTTGCTTAGGCCCGTAAAGAGAAGGGAGAAGCACTTGTGCCTTTTTCAGGTCCGTGATGGATGTCCATAAACTCGGAAATGAGTAATTGTGCAGAATTCTCTGCCCTGCTCTAAATCTACCAAAAAAATGTCAGTTTTCTGTGGAAAGGAGGCTTTGATGAGCAAATGCCTTGATAAGTGACTGAGTTGGCAGTGTCCTGAGAGTTAAGATGCTCCCACAAAAACTGCTGTTGTAGCTGAGTTAGTGCTTGAAGAAAAATAGGTAGAAAAGCATCATGATTCACCTGTACAACCCATCGCTGCACCCTGTCTGCTCCACTTCCTACATTTGTTATTTCAAGAGCAGTTAAAGCAAGTTATGTGTTGCATCCTCACAAGAAGAGGCATACAGCTAAATAATAGCTGTCTTTGAATAGAGTAACTTTTCCTGACCTTTATTGAAATGGAGTATTTGACAAGTGCAAACCTGGCAAACACAGATGGGAGTAGAGGATAGTCTAGAAATTTGATGTCTTGCAATAGTAGGGATGGTTTAACTCCACAAGACAGTGTGCACATGCAGGCATGCTTAAAGAAGGTTGTGGATAGCAAGGAGACAGTACACACACCAATCATTCTTACTAAAAAGTGAAAAGTGGACTTTTAGTATTCATTCTCATCTTGTTTTTGCTCAAAGCAGAATAGTGTCTAAGCTCTTGATAGGTTTGTAAAGGGCATTCTGATATCCAGGCCAGGATGATACATGGACAGAATAGGAGACCTCAAGATTCTCAGATGTACTCTTTAAATGTGTCTTTCTACCTCAGTCTGAAACCATCAGTAACTGTTAAAACAAACTGTGGTAGCATGCAGTACAGCAACATTTATCAAATCTATAAGCCCCTGAAATTAAGGGTTATTTCACATACTGGGCCAGGAGTATGTTTTCTGGATAAACTATGCTGAAATGTTGTTGGTTTTGTTTTGGTTTTTTGGGGGTTTTTTTGTGGTTTGGTTTTTTTTAATAAAAAGAGAATAGGTTACTTTATCTCATTAAAATTTGGTAAGATCTGGATGGTGCTACTGTTGAAAATTCTAAATGAGGAGAATATGCTTAGTAGAGGTAGCCAGTGCTCCAAAATAGGGAGTTGTGTTCCAGAGGAGTCTGGAAGACTTTAAAGAGGATCAGAATTCTGTTGAAGTAGAGCTTTCATTGACATCTCTCAATTTTTTCTTATTTTTCATTTTCATGTTGCAAATGCTGTCATAAAAGTTGAGTTCAGTGTAGAATGTAATTAGCCACTCTTTAGTCTTCGGTGCTGACTCAGCTTTGTTTCAGTAATGCAGTATTTTTACTACTGCATTACTGAGATTTTTTGCTGTTATTTTGAGATGTCTGTTTTTACTCTTGTATGGTTTCTGCTGGGAGAGTGTCTGGGTGCCTCATGTATTTCCTGCCTGACAAAAGAGTACGTATATACTAGAAATGCTGTACTCCAGCATGCTCAGGTGAAATGACTTGCCCAGAGCTACTTTGGGAACTGTTAATGCACCTTGTGAGTATGTTGGTCTACCTATGGTACCTCACTCATCTGAGTGGTTCACCTTGTCATGTTATCAGCATGCTGTATGCCTCTGAGATGAACAGTGTTGTGCAATTCCTAGAGCATTGCTAGTCTTTGCTTGTGGATGCAGAGATGCAGTAGCAAGAACTTCACTTGCTTCTCTCTTGTCCCGTGTGAAACTTTTCCCTCTCACAGAAGCTATCAGTAGTGTTATTGTAAACTAAGAACACCTGCGAACACCTATATGTTTATAGTATAGTAGAAAAATATTCTCACAATGGATGTTTTAGGATTTCAGTCAATCACTCCAGGCGGGGTGGCTGACCTCTTGACCAATTAGGCTATGAAGAAAAAAGTCTATAAAAGAGTTGTTAAATAATTAAATAAATCACTATTGCTGCACCATTCCTGCCTGCCGGATCTCTCTCTTCTCCCCTCTACTACTGCGGGATACGGCGATATTTGCTAGTCATTTTTGCAAATCTTTTGTTAGTCATTGCTAGTCTTTGATCACAAAAGACACCTGCTTTCTACCTTTTTATCCCCTTGACTTACTGGCTGGTGCACAGTAGTTTCCTGTGAGCCCTGACATGCCTGTTCCCTTATCATCTTGAGTTCCTTATTTCACATCTAAGGTTACCTTTTCTTCATGGCCCTTGGCTCCCAAACTTGCCACAACACCATTTTGCATCACTTTTATACAGCCTGTTGACCTTGCTTATTTTTTCAAATATATTTCTACTCTTGTACTCTAACAAAAATTCTCTCTATGGTCAAGTTTCCACAAGAAATTGTTAGCTATACAAATAATACTTGCAGACTGAGCAACTTGTTTGACGAGAGCTCTTCTCTTTTTTTTCATTGTTGATAGTAGGAAATACTTTGGTTCCTAGGAGGAGAGATTATTTTCAACTTGGCCCTTTGCAATACAGTTCATTGCTTTACCATGGGTTAATGCCTAAGCTCCAAAATAAGGTGTCATCTGTGCTGTGCAGTAATTAAAAATTGAGACTGGAAACCAGAGTTGGTTTGAAACAAACTTGGACATTTCTTCTGATGTGGTGTATTAAGCAAAGACACTATCAAGAAGTCATGGTGGTTTCACTGAGTCTGTTGACAGTGCTGCATTTTAACGGGCAGCACAAATCACTGCAGTCTGACCTGCCACTTTCTTAGGATGCCTCAGCTCCATGGCCCTCAGTAAGGTACCTTAGTAAAGTACCTTCTTGTATCACTGAAAAAAATGGGTAAAAGAAGACAAGCAATAAGTAATCTCTTCCCTTTTCATTCCTTTTTCTGCCTGTCATAAGTGATTCTGCTTAGAAATAATTTGCATAATAAAGGGATGAGTTAGGTGCCATGGATGTCTGAAACTGAAGTGCTCTTTCAGGGGGTGGCAGTGGGGCTTTAAAGACCGGTACCAAACAAAAGTCCTCATAGAAAAAGTCCTCATAGAATACAATTGCATTGTGTTGGAAGAACATGGGTATGAAGGCAGTGGAGCAGATGGGTAACTGCATCTTGAAAGCAGAAAGCATTTCAATGTGAAAACATGAGTGTTACACAATAAAGGAGTAAACAAAAATAACCAAACTTTTTTCCCTGTTTTATACTTTCTTACCTACTTCCCCACAATCCACTTCTCTCATTCACCTTTTTCCTGTTGGATACTTTTTCTTGAAATTACAGTAATATATTTTCTGTACTTGCTGTCTTCCTTCAGATAAACACAGTGCTGAGTTGGTTTTTTAGACTTTGAGTTAATTGGTTTTGAATCTCATTTTTTGTTTACTATACAATATGACTGGAGCCTCCAGCAGAAAGGTTGTTTAGCACAGAGGAAAAAACCTCCATGTTTTCTTTAATTGTGTGATGTCCTTATCTGTCATTTGGATTTTTACAGAAGTTTCCTATTGAGTAAGTTTCCTGGTGAGTTAGCTTTTCTTTCTCTTTTTTATTAATTGTCTGGTGCTCTCAGTGACTGATATGCACTGCACTTTTTTCATGTTCCACTTAAATAATCAATTGCTATCATCAGAGGCTTTGCTTTTAAAAGGTGATGACATAGTATATGGAATGCATTGATGGAAGTAATGTTGAATGTCTGCAAGAAATTTTAAAAGTTTCCACAGGAAATAATTGGCAGCTTCCCAAGCTACATAATTATAGGACAGTCAGAGTGTATAATTAAAGTTAACAGTGAAGAAAATGATTGGAATAAAGCTTTGTGACAGATTTTTTTTTTTGTTCTTTTGGAGCAGACAAGTTCCCCCACGGTTCCAATTTGCTCCTTTCCTAAACTACTTCAGCTTCACATTCAACTAATTTTAAAAATAAAATTGTAAGTTACTATTTAAAACAGACTTTATTCAGTGCAGACATCTTGAGATTTGTCTTACTGGTAACTTGCAGCAGTGTGCCTCTGAAACTTTCCCGAGTGTTAAAACTTTTCCATGGAAATACCATTATGCCACCATTGCTATTAGTGTCTCCATTTACTGGTGCTTTGTCATTGAGTTGTTTGGGAATTTGTGGTGCCAGACTATTCAGATTCATTTTGTTTTCAAGATACAATGAGGAGAGAAGTATAAATACATGAAATGGAAATGTTTTGTGTGTGTGTGTGTTTGTAGGTGTGTATTCATTTGCCCGATTTTATTTTTTTGTATGCATGCACTTCAGCGATTGCTGATACCAATGTAAAATGATGAACTTTACTTAATTTGGTGTAAAGTGCAAGCTAAGGAACCAAAATGAAGCACTCCTTTTCTTTGAAACCTCAAAAAATAAATTTGATAGTTGTTATCCTGTGTATGAAAGTGTCATGCTTGTGCCTGGCACACGTCTATGGAAACGCTGGCTTTGCAGTTTTCATAAGTTGACCCCTGTATGTGAAGTCAATGTTCTTTCAGGTGTTCTTGATAGCAAGCAGCAACATCAAAGCTACTGCTCCAGCTGTGAATGGACTGCCCTTCTTCTTGGATCTTGGCTAATTTAACAGTGTTTCCAGGCAGAAAGAGCAGATCCCATTGGGTAAACTGAATTTACCGCAGCTACACTTTAGCTCTAATGCATTACCACTGCATTACTCCCTGACTATACATTTTCCTCACAGGCATCTAACTAGAGTGATAACCTTCATCTTACCTTCATGGTAAGTCAAGTCCTATACGACATTGTCTCTGGTGGGCTCCACGTCTCTCATTCTAATCAATTTGCTTTTGATGACTGACAAGTTTATGACTCATCTGTATTTTAATTCTGCACTTATGACCAGCCATTTTCTAGCAGGTCTCACTGCTTCTTTAGGGTGAGATTCTGCCTTGAGAAGACATAAACTGCAGCTCTTCATTTGTTTAAGCACAGGAGATTGGTGCTTCAGGCAGAAACTGCAAATAAACTTAGCAGCTTCAGGTCTGAGTGTTGGCTATCCACCTATTTCAGTTCTGCCCATCTGTTTACCCAAGTTTATGACCAATTCTTTGCCATTCATTAGATTAGTGGGTTCTTCATATGTATATGGAAAAATGGGCTTTCCATGGAAAGAGATTGTTTTACTGCAGCTGGAAATTCGAGTCCTTCATCTGTGGAAGAGAAGGTTTATCCCTTTTCCCACTTATTGTTTCATGCACATATTTGTTAGATATTGGATGTAAAATTTTCAGTATAAAATGTTGTCACCAGGGTGGAAAATCATGGTTGAAATCCATGCTCGAAAGTTTGGCTTATTAATCCCTTGTTATATTTTATAATGGATCCATTTCTACTACTTTTCTGCAAATGATGTGTAAGATACTTAGTGGTATGCTCCTAAACTTTCTGGGTTTGCATATTAAAGAAATTTTAAAAGTTATTAAAATGTTCCAAATCAAAGCAACATTTGGACTTTGGTTGTGCCAAGAGTTATTTTGATTACTTGAAAGTTAAACATGGAGCTTGTTTAGGGTCAGTAGTAGAAAGTCCCCTTTCCCCTGCATCTGCTGAGCTGGAAAATGGGTTATTCACACAGCTGCAATACAGAGACACTTCTTCCCCAGCAGTTATTTGAGTTGCTGCTTTTGGGAAGGTTGAGGAGGAAGCTCTTTTCCTTTTGAAGCCTTCAGAAGTGGAGGAACAGGTGCTGTTTGCGAGTGCCGTGGTGCAGGCAGGAAGATTGCTGGCATCCTGCAGAGACCTTTCAGAACTTTAATGGGCTGAGTCACACTCAAGACTGTCTGCCGTATACTTTCTAACCCATGCAGTTGTTGTATAGGAGGCTGCCTACACATCCTTCCGCCAATTCGCAGTCTCCTTAA
Source organism: Mesitornis unicolor (assembly GCF_000695765.1). Taxonomy (NCBI): domain Eukaryota; kingdom Metazoa; phylum Chordata; class Aves; order Mesitornithiformes; family Mesitornithidae; genus Mesitornis; species Mesitornis unicolor. Next base: position 20,523 of record NW_010181584.1, read on the forward strand.
GCCTACTCATTCTAGCCTGATCAGCTATGAGTAGTCCAACGTATAATTTTGGCATTTTCTGAAATAAAACTGAGCTTGATTTCTGCCATGCCATTTTTTTTCTCTCAGAAATGATAGGAATTTATTTCAGCCCTGCTAGAGGTAGAGACAAAAGTGAGCTTTGTTACTTGAGTCTTCCTGGTGTGTCTCATGAAGGAATGCAGTTTTCCATGAGACCTAATTGCCACCTAAGCCCAGTGGTTCCCAGCCTGTTGGTCTGTTCTTGTCTTCTGTTTTCTCGGTCATTTTTTCCATTCTCTGTTCTTACTTTCCACTCAGATACCTGTTTTTCTACCCACCTTCTGTTTTTGTCCCAAATGTCATTCAATGCCTCTGCTTTCCCTAACAGCACACCCAATAGACAGTTGTGTGGTTTTTCTCCAAAGGCCTCCTCGCTGGTGGCAAAACTGAAGTGAGTCCATTCAGAAAAGAGGGGCAAAAGCTGGAGTGGTTGGTTAAATGCAGAGTTAATGTAGTACTGAGGGAGGAAGAGAATTGTAAGGGAGTCAAGGCAGCCTCTGCACAGCCCTGTGTGGTGAGCGCTATATGATATATATGTTACAGTCCTGCATACGTTCAGACCACTTTGCACCATTCATAGCACACCTCAACTTTCCCACATATGTGGAAGCTGTTGGCTAAATGAGGTCCTGACCTGAAGGGCCCAGAAGTTCTTGCAAGTCCAGCTGTTGTCTTCAGAAGTTTTTTAAACATACTATGAGTTGCAGCAGTAGCACAGAAAGATGTGGCTGGTTCTTGTGCAGCCACGGTTCCTGCATTTGGAAAGCTGAGATGTGTATATGTGGGGAGAGAAGATGACTAGCCATGGAGTCTCACAGGTTTTCTCAAATGCTGGGGGCTTTTGTGATGCTGCTTTAGCTGCTAGTCTCATTGAGGTGTGATAAATGTCGATGCTTTTCTAATATATCTATGCCACAATAATGTTAGGGCACTAACAGGGCCCGTTTCACGTCACGAAAGAGAAGAAAATTCAAAAACTCGCTATATTCTGCAGGTACTGTAGTTTCCTGCTCTTCCTCTTCCACAGGTGAGGAAGGAGAGAATTGCAGGGAAAGCATTGCCTTCTTCCATTTGTGTGGGGTGTGGAGGGAGAGGATTGGCTGGTAGTTTTCAAACTGGACCAGGTCAACACCAAATGACTTTCTCCTGCCTGTGGGAAGTGAAGAGCACATGCTGGTGCTGCGTCTGAAGATGCAGCTGGGCCTTCTCACCTTGGGTCTTACAACCATGCTTTACAGTGGTTGGTTCTGCATGAAGTGACAAGGAATGGAGGCAGATACGTCGTAGTATTTAAAGACAAACCACTGTCTATTTAAGTTTTGATGGAAATAAAGACGATACAATCATGCTTCTTGCTAAGGTGTTGGTATAAGAGACAAAATGTATTGCTAGATGAGCAACTGCAGAACCATCCAAATTTAGCTTTTAATAGTTTGGCACTAGATTTGTTTCAAATGGTGGTGGGGGGAGGGGGAACACATTGTGATTTTTCCGGAAAAAACACAACTATTGGAAATTTTAAGCCATCTTTGTTAGAAATGTGTTATGACTGCGGAGTCAAACACTGGCTGTAATATTACAGTGGCAATTTGAATTCACCTTGTTACCTACGTGTTGTTATATGACGACATAATCTGCATATTGGCGCATATTCATAGTTGTGCACAACAAAGCACATAGTAGACTCCCAGTGTCTGATTCTTAACATGGTCCTGTAACCAGATGTCCCTCAGATAAGGCAGGACTTTGCATCTGTGTTATGTCAGTGGGATCTTTCTTTTTCTTTTTCAGTACCTGTGTTAGGTCTCAGCTCTAATCTCAAATCTCGGCTTAAATTGCAATTGTAGTTGCCTGAGGAAGGCAGACATAACTGTTGCTTTATTTTAGTTTTGCCCCAAGGAGTTTCTGTAATGCCTCAGGAATGTGAAGGAAGACTGAGATAAGGGAGAGAGGATGCATGAGAAATTGAAAATAAAATAATGAAGATAAAAAGACAGGTTAGAGCGGACAGTGCTGAGTAAAGGATCTTGGAAGAACATTGGTGCTGGAGTTAATGCAAAGCAAAACAAAGCAAAGTTGAGGAAGAAAGCAAAATTGATGAAGAGGATGAATGGAAACTAAGTCTGTCTGCAGTAAAGTGCCTCATCCTTCTCAGGAAGCATATCCTTAGGACTTGCTTCATAGAGCTGCCTGAAGCATCTAAATGAAAAGGGAATGGTGAAGCCTACTGTATATGATAAGGAGGGTTATGAAAAGGAAAAGCAGTGTGAAAAAAAGGAATAGCGTCTCTGAAATTTTTGGATATTGAAATGCTGCCTGACTCTTCATTTTGGATCTAAGGACGTTTTTACCATCTTTATTAACTAGCCCTCTGAACCTCTTGATATTAACCTGCAGCAGACTGCTAGGAAACTTGGTCTCTATTAGTGCAGCATCATTTTAGATAGTACTGCAGAATAGGTCTGGGGAAATGCTCCTTTTCAATAGTACAGCAGTGCTTGTTGAACTGTCTGCTGTGGGATTTATAATAAGTATTGATGCAGCTATAGTGGATCTTGCTTTTCACTTCTGTATTTACTTCCCTAATCATAATGAATCTCTTCCATTGCCAAGCTCTGAGGTTAGTTTAGGAATCTGAGAATTACATCTGCAGTTGCTGTGGGCAGTATAGTTTGAGCCAATTTCATTTTAATGTGAGGTATTAAGAAGCTGGCTCAGGCAACATTCCTTCCCAGTGAAGGAGGAATATTTCTGCCTGGTGGTTTTATCCTTCTGGATTTTGAGGTAGCTTTTGAATAGACCTGTCTTTAAAACTTTTGCCTTTTGTCACTCATTAACTCTTACTTGCTGGTATAAGCTTCATTACTGAAACTGATACAGATTTTTAAGCTCATGATAGTCAAATGTGGAAAACTCTTAATTTGGTCTGCTGTCTCCCTGAGGATCTGTTTTGTTCTTCTGAGGTAGTGATTGACTCATGGAATAACTCAATGGAAGATCATAAAGGAATGCTGCCATAACGTTAAAAAATCCTTTGATTTTTCTTGTTCTTGGGGTTTTTTTGCTGCGGGAGATTTTGCATTACTCTTCTGTGATCTTGCCTTGATGCTTGACTTTATTTTATATTATTGTTCATGCCATTGGTGGATACCTTGTAAAGGCAGGTGAGCTTCTTTGAGTGATGCTGAGCACCATTGATTATAACACAAGGGGAAGTACCAAAAACCTTGCAGTTAAAAACTGAACATATTTTCTAAGGAGAGATATTATTTCCTGTATTTCTCTAAATGCTTTGTTGGACAACTGGATGTTGGAGGTCTGCCTTAGTTTTCTTGAAAAGACTTTTGGCTTCAAAGGAAACAGGGTGCTTCAGGCAATTCACATGGCTAAATACCAGAAGAAATTCAGCTCTCACCAGTTGCTGACTAACACAACATGATCAGGCCTTCACTTCTCTTTCTGATCACTTACTGGTTTTGTTTAGTAGTTGGGAAATATTTCTCTTCCATTTACAGCAGAAATTGGTAAATAAGCAAGGAGAAATATATCTAGCAGGTAACTTAAAAATAGTAAAAACTGTACAGATCCGTATTCTGCTCCAAATGCTGTCAAATTCCCATGCCTTAGTAGGCTACAGAGTTTCATCTGTAGAAATGTCAAGAAAATGGATAACACTGGTTTCCTAAAAATTTCACCTCCTTACATTTTTTAAAACATTTTTAAACCTCTTCCTTTCTTCTCTTCTGCTAGTCAATTCATCTTATTCTTCCTGTGATATAATTTTGTTCTCCTTGTATGCCTCTCTCAATATTTTTTTCCACCCTTCTTCTGAGCTCCAGTTTTGTTTTGTTTTTTTTGGGGGGGGGTTGTTGTGTTTGGTTTTGTTGTTCTTTAAACAAAAACAATCTACTTTTTAAAACATCAGCTCTCTCCCCTGCCTTGCTTGTCAATGTCTTTTCATCACACAAACTTTTCCTGGCTGCCCTCTCTTGGTAGTTTTCTTTTCCTTTTTCCTTTTTTCTTTTTCTTGAGATTTTTTGTCTGGAGTGTTTTGTTTTTCCCTGAAGAAAAAAAAAAAAAAAGTTGTTACTTAGTGTTACACATCTTGGTGGTTTTCTGCTTTGCCCCATGGTAATGGTCAGTATCGATCAAAGGAACAGAGGAAGAGAAGAGGATCTGCAGCATTTAGTACTCCTGTACTGTGAACTGGTTTTGATTTTTGTCTGTATAACAACTAGTGTGTTAGATGCCATGACTCTCTGTCAGACCTTCCCAACTGTGTAGCTCTGCAAGACATGAAGAAGGGAAAAACTGGCAGAAGTAGATTCCTAATATCAAAGTAAAGGGCAGCCAAGCAGACTGGAGTCAAGGTGGGACTGAAGGAAGATGGAACATGAGCCAGCAGGGTGCCCAGGTGGCCAAAAAGGCCAACGGCATCCTGGCTTGTATCAGAAATAGTGTGGCCAGCAGGAGTAGCCAAGTGATTGCCCCCCTGTACTTGGCATTGATGAGGCTGCACCTTGAATACTGTGTTCAGTTTTGAGCCCCTCACTACAAGGACATCAAGATGCTGGAGTGTGTCTGGAGAAGGACAATGAAGCTGGTGAAGGGTTTGGAGCACAAGTCTTAATAGGAGCAGCTGAGGGAACTGGGATTGTTTAGCCTGGAGAAAAGGAGGCTGAGGGGAGACCTTGTTGCCTTCTACAACGACCTGAAAGGAGGTTGTAGAGAGATGAGTGTGGGTCTCTTCAAGTAACAAGAGACAGGACAAGAGGAAATGGCCTCAAGTTGTGCCAGGAGAGGTTTAGATTAGATGTTAGGAAATATTTTTTTACTGAAAGGGTTGTCAAGCCTTAGAACAGGCTGCCTGGGTAAGTGGTAGAGTCACCATCCCTGGAAGTATTTAATAGACATGTGGATGTGGCACTTATGGACATGGTTTAGTGGTGGATTTGATAGTGTTAGATTTATGGTTGGATTTGATGACCTCAATAGGTCTTTTCCAATCTAAATGATTTTGTGATTCTATGGTGCTAAGAGTTCTCCTGCAATGTTCATGTTTTCTGCCTTTACATATTGGTTTTCAACCACTGCAGAATTCAACCACTGCACCTGCCAGTTGTAAAATGTCAGGTGGATCTGCAACTCGCTGTGGATTCGTGAGGGGGAGGAGGAGGAAGATAATAGGGTGCAGCCACTTCATGAGCATTAATGACAGACCTCTATTTGAATGAAGGTTGTGTGGGCTTCGTGACTTCCTCATTTCTTTCCTTTCCTTGATAAAATAACTGTTGTGATAGAAACGTAAATCAAGCCAGCAGTATGCTCTGTAGACATACAGAAGTATTTTCCATCTAGAACTGCGTTATGTTTCATTCCCTGCTATTGTTTTCACCAGTTTATGAAGAAAACACGTCCATTCCCTGCTTATTTCTACTCCATAACCAGAGTGATAAAGGAAATAACATTAAAATCATGCCCTTATCAGATGTATTTATAGCATTTTACTTGGGAACAGGATATGAGTCGTGAAGTCATGAAAAGAGTATTACAAATATAATAATGAATGTTGTAAATCTGTTGTCAAGATTAGAAATTATTTCTCTGTGAGTATTTATAAGAAACTCTTGGTTTTTTCTTTCCTTTTTTTACCATTGCTGTTTCTTACTGAAGATCCATATCTGTCAAATTTGCCTACAGATATTTAGATGCAGTAAAGGGCCTTCCATCTTCGTTTTCTATAGAAATGTAACATGTCAGCTCTGCTTTATTTTTGCATAGCAAATGCTAAAAGATAATGCTTGCAGAGAGTGTGTCTGAGGATCATTTCAAGGCTGCTTTACATATTGATTACTCAAATTGCCATTTAATTTGCTGTATAGCAGTATGCCGTGCTTTAACTATTTCTCTGGCATTCTTATTGATTGCTGTAATTCTGCCTTACATTATGTGCATATATGGTGTCACCATTAAATATTTATGTGCTCATGAAATGTTAATATGTTGGGTTAATGTGAAACTCAACAAAATGCATTTGCCAGAAGTGAGCGAGAATGCTGATCTGAGTGCTTCCCTTGCCCTCCCCCCTATCCTTTCATTTTGCCTCTTCATTGATTTTATTACCAGTGTTTCGCTGCTGTATCTAAATCTGTGTCAAAGCAGCCCCCTGCTCCAGTATGCAGATTTGATGTGTTATTATGTGAGAGATAAAACACAGTAATAATAAAACAAGAGAAGTGATCTCAGAGGTGTTGAGACTCAGCTTTACATTGCGCTTGTGCTGCTCTGTCATTGTGTATGGAAATGTAGCGCTGTCCTCCATGAAAGAGACAGAAGCAGGATGACTCATCCAGAATGCAAGCTCATATTCACATGTTCCTTGTACAGTGGCTGCAGCAATGTAAAACCAAAATTGCAGGGGTGTTTCTTCAGTTTGGTACAGCTGTTATCCAGAGATGACATGGAAGAATTAGATGTAGTCTAAACCAAAACTTTTACAAGGAAAAGTAACTCTTCTTGGAAGACTGGTGAACATGATTCTGCTACCATCCTGCTGGAAAAGAACAGTAAAAATTTGTGGGGGTCAAATATTTATCATATTCCTAATGACCTGCTAAGCTTCTGTGGGCAGTCTAGGTGATACTAAAAAAAAGAAGAAAAAAACCCCAAACCCCAAAGCCAAAAACCAACAACATCCCCCCAAACAAACAAAACAACAGAAATACTGTTAAACAAAAGAAAGTGATCATCCACTCTCATAACACAGAGTACAACCATTGTTTTACATCCCTGGGTGATGAGATGCTCGGTTGCCCCTTTGTACAGAAGGACTGAAATAGATGCTTGGTGAAGGGGCTGTGGCATGCTACGTGAATCACGGCACTTTCCTACTTGCTTCTGGGTTTTCACTCTTGATCTAATTTTACCTTTAAGTGCTTCAAAGAGAAGGCTTCTGCACATGAAAGAGCGTGAAGCAGTCACAACTAAGATCTGGGGTGCAGGGAAAGGTTTTACTGACATCCACTGTTGCATTGGTCCTCTCCTCCACTGCAGAGTTTTGTGTGAAATCCCAGCCTTGGAGCCTTTTGTAAAGCTTTCTTTGCTGCTAAAATTGAAAGATTTAAGACAAACAGACAAAAAAAACCAAACCAAAACCGTAACCAAAAGAAAAGCCAAACAAATAAAAAATATTACGAAGGTGGAAACTAAGGAGACAGGAGGAATGCAGAGCAGACAGCAATGTCTAAACACCTGTTTGTAAAGAAAATTTAGAGAGCCTCTGAGGTTCTCTGGTGCTTGGCAAAATCTCTTACCTTTGAAGTTCATTTTCTTCCTCTGTGTCTCATCCTCAGGCTATGCAGCAGCTGTTTAGGATATGTTTTATTTCTTTTTTTGAAAGCTGATGGCAAAGTTTGTAACTGCAAAGACAGTTCTTACTGCAAATCTGTTTTGACCATTTTTATTTATTTTTTCCCCCTATTCTGCTCTCTTTTCAGACTCACAGCTTCAATGAAATCTACAGTATTTTTATAACTGATTTTTTCATCTACAGTGAAATAATGTATCTGATATGGCAGAGCATAATGGGTATAAAAATGTCCATGGAATTATTTTTTCCATTTACTTTGCAGTGTCACACAACAGAGAATAGGAAGGCTCTCCTTGAGTAGTTTTTGGAGCCTTCGTAGGCTTGAGGCAAGAGTGATCTCCGAAATGTTTTGCACACAAGTGCAAGTTTCTTCCATAATAGAGAAAATGCGCACTTTTTCTTCCTTTATGGACTTCAGTTTGATTTTTTGACACTTGGATGTTTTTTGGAGCCGGAATACAAAATGCAATTTTGTTTCCACTTTTTTTATAGTTCTTTCTAGATGTGTTCATGTCTGTAGATCATTGTATCAGATTTCATTTAACTGACAAATTTAGGATGAAACTGTTTATTTCTCTTTGGCTTCTACTGCAGTTTCTCGAAGCCAGGAGTGGTGCAGAACAGCAGGGTTGTGTAGGAATGGCAAAGCTTCCCAGTTGGTCATGGAGCAGGGCTGCTTCAGTGTTGCTGACTGTCTCAGACATAGGTCATTTAGCTGGGAGGACACTAAAGTTTATGAAAACAGCCTCCACATACAGTTTTTGAAATTCAGCCTGGTAGATCTTGTAAATGTTAGATGTGAAGGACAGTATTTCAACCTGTGGGTTCTTCAAACTGATTATTTTCCATTTTGCTTCCTCCTTCAGATTGTCCTGGAGAACAGCAGTCGAGAAGACAAGCATGAGTGCCCATTTGGCCGAAGTAGCATTGAGCTGACAAAGATGCTGTGCGAAATACTGAAAGTAGGAGAGCTACGTAAGTCTATGCATTTGTTTGACCTCTGAGAACCATGGTGTGAGTTCAGTGACACCTAAAGTCTATTTCAGTGCAAGAATTTTCTTCCAAGAATAATTTGTTAGTATGAGTATGACTATGACTATGCCTATTTGTCTTTTACTAATTTGTGGACATGGCACGGATGGGGGTGGGGTAGTGGAAATGTGCACCTGCTCTTTGAATCTCCTCTGCAATCAACAGGGTGGTTGCATCATTTCCAGAGGGGTCAGTTAATTTCTCGTTGTGTGATTTGGTGTAGTGGACTTCATGGTCTTGCAAATCCATGGGCTTGTCCGTAGGTTGGTTTTATATGAGTATCATAGTCATTCTTTGTGGGATTGCTCATCGAAACTGACACATCCCATTTTCTCTTAGCTATGTAAAGCTCTGTCTAAATACCAGATGATCTATGTATCATTTACTCTCTAACAGTGTGATATGAAATATCATATTTTAATACAGAGTAAACAAGCTGTCTTTGGCTTCGATTACAGTCCCTTGACAAATTGTTAGATACTCTCAAACAGAAGAGCATGTCTGTGTCTTCATTAGTCTAGAGTGTTGGTGTTTAACTCTATCAATATATATAAACTTCAGTTACCCATCAATAATGTTTTGGATCCAGCTGCAGTCTGTTTTGGCAAGCACTGCCATGAGCTTCATTTTCTTGTTACACAAGCAGGAGGCACAACTGAGATGCTTTGTTTCCTTCGGAGATGTGTCCTTCCTTTTGAATTTTTTCCCCTATTAAAGATTTTTCTTTTACCTTTGCCCTCAGTCCACAAAACATCATGAGAGAAAAGCAATGCAAACGGCAACAAGAAAGCATATAGTTATCATTGGTTCGTGTTCCTACCAGCTCTGCAACAGACATCAAAAACTCTGTTTTAAGAGTATGATTTGGCTGTTAATACATCCAGAGCTTTTATATGCAGTGTCTTGAGAGAATTTATTGACCAAAGGAAAAAAGAAATCAATCTTTGTGCAGTGGTCCAGGATAAAACCTGTGCATTGCTTGCAGCTTCCCAGTTGACACTTGGTGTTTGACAGACTCAGACAAATGAGAAGATGTTTATTTTTGAATACCATCCTAAGTAAACCAGAGTTATTAAAGAGCACATTCACTATGTCTATAAATAAACAGTAACTATTTTAGTTGTATGGTAATGGTAATATGTTGTGTAAGGTTCAGACTGTAGCAGATACGTCTCCCTTAAAATAAATTTACTGCTGCAGTTGAGGTGTCTAATGACAAATCATGCCTGATAGGTCTGTCTGAACTTTTTTGCTGGTAAATGTAGGAGGGACATATCATCTCAACAAAACTGTAAGCCTATTTGAACTAAGTGCTAAAGATCAATTTTATTTTTACAAATGCGCACCAAAATATCTGAAATCCAAAGTACAGCTTTGTACCTGGTGTTTTTGTGTATGTCCCATCACTCCATGGGACTTGCACTTTACTTTGCTGATAAGAAAGACGATTATTTAGAGGTTAACCAGGTGTCTCTGACTTCTTCCTTGCTGTGTCGTAAGACGTCATTCAGTAAATAAACCTCTTTTTTGCCACAGAGGTATTGGTTGTCTGCATGCAGGGGGCTACTGTGTGTGCTGATGATTTGCCATGTTTGTTCCAGTTGCTCCTAACTTCTGCAGATAGCTCCTTTCATGTTTTAATTTTTTCATTAGCTGATCTTTTAAAGAGGAGACTGTGAATAAAATAAGGATTTGGGAGTGGGGGCTCAATTACCATATAAAGAAAGCACAAAAGGAAAGCTCTTTTTGCTATCTTAGCCTTAGGAAGGAAATTAATTGTCTCTTTTTTGTTGTTTTTTGTTGTTTTTTGTTGGAGTAGCTCTGTGGTTTGGAACTGTTGGGCTAGAAAGAAAACTGAAAAATTCCACAAGGATAGCTCTGGCGAAGGGACATCACCTTTTAATGTTCTGAAGCCACTTGCTTCGGTGTCATTAAAGCTGCAAGTCACTGGCACGCTAGGTTGCTGGTTCGCAGCAGATACCCGTGGCATGTTCTTTCATAGGCATGTGATGAACAGAGAAGATTTAATGCTGAGGAGAAGTGCACTGGTGCTTCTGTTGATGGAAACCAGATGTAGCATGACTGACTTCTGTAAAGTCATACCAATCAACACCCACAGAGCATCTGTCTCTGGATGTGGCAATAAGATTGCGTTGTAGCCTTACATTCACAAGGGACAGAGCTAAGGTTACCTCTAACTCATCTTGACGATTCACCTGCTCATCAGTATGTTTCCTTAATGGTTTTGTTTATGTGGAACTCATTGTCTTTTAAAAAGACTGTAATAAAATACACCTTTAAAATAATGTACAGGAAGCAGATTTCTTGAAAATGGCTGTCACAGATGTGCGTCTTAAATGACCTGTGATCAGCTGTATATTTTGTTGAGAAGTGCAAACTAGAACTGCCATCTTAGGAAAATGTACATTCGGGTTTATTCTTCACTTGAAAGTAAATACTGTATTGCTGAATAGAATTGAACATCTTAAAAATCACTAGTTACAGTTTAGGGCAAAGTTGTCCTTGGTACTTTGTATGTGCCAGGTTTCAAATATGTATTTAGGCTGCCAGTGTTTCTTTAGAAATTCAAAAATAGTCATTATTGTATTAGAATATAGAACTTTTTTTTCTAACAGCTTCTGAATTGTATAATTTCAAAGCCACCATAAATTACCTTTTACTCATGAAATATTCAGCAGTGGAAACTTTCTTAAAGTGTGGAGTAGATCAAAGCTGCTAGACTGTCCATTATTTATGAAGAGCACTTTAATGCTGATTGTATTCCCCTTGCTCCACTGTATTAAATACCTTCAGGCAACAAGAAGGCATTTTACCATTTCTTTTTGGTCCTTTGAATCATGCATTCAGCCCAGTGAGGACTCACAAGAAAGTGTTAGACATGCCACCTCTCCTGCTTTTGGATTTCTCCAAGTCCAGGTACTGGACTTCTTAATTCTTTGACTTTGGTTCCAAAATTTTCATGGCTTGGAAACTCATCTCTTCTTCAGCAAAGCATTTAAGCATATGTTTAAATCTTGTGTAAGTAAAGAAAACTCAAGTGCACGCTGTGAGTTGAGCATATGGTAACTGCTTTACAGAGGTGGACTTGTAGAGTAGAGGAGCTAAAACTTAAGAGAAGGGTTGGTGTAGTGTTTAATTAACATGGAAGTTAGAATAAAACATGTCCATGAGCCTCTTCAATGAAATATCTGAATCAAGAAAGAGTGGGATATTCGACTGTAAATCTTTGCATCTTTTGCTACTGTTGCTGTTAAAAAGGCATTGAAGAGAATGGCTTTACGGAGTACTTGCCAAGGCGCTCATCTTGACAAACACTATGGTAATTCTGATTTCTCCAGTAATAGCTTCCTTGGCTAACAAGATGATTTACATCATGTCCTCTGTGTCCTGAGGCTGTCGTCAGACAGTAACACTTACCCAGTGATCAATCCCTCTTCTCCTGTAGGGTAAGGCACTTTGGTGCTCCACATGCCTGGTACACTGGCAACTTTACAAAGAGCAGAAAAGATCAGACTATTCATGTTTCCTCCTTAGCAGCTATGAAAGCTAAGGTAACCTTCATCTTCCCTCTTGTTCCTTCTTCCCCTTCAAGTTTTGGTACATGACATATATGCTCAGGTCAGGAGGAATACCCACGTAACAGAGTGCTGGATTTGCTGGGAGGCAGTAACACTGCAGATAAATATGAAGATTAAAAACAAGATCCAAAAGATCTTCCAGAACTGGAATAGGTAATTTTAATGGGAAATTTGGAGTTCGTTAAAACCTAGAATTTGTCATAAGAGCTCAACATTTTGCATAAATAGACCTAATCCTCTATGATCTGTGCCTACAACGTACCTGTGCTCAGCATGTGACACTTTTCCTACCCTCACAACCCCCTCAATCCCCCCTTCCTGGTGGGAACTGGTACTTGTTTGTGTTTACCTGATTTATGCAGAACAGGTACAGCTTCCCATGCCTTATCGCCAGACAGGTTCAACTGAAATGGTTTTATGTTGAAGCTGGTGAGGAGGCTTGTAGCTGATAGAGGAACAATAGATGAGTGCTGTCTGCACTGATGAAACGCAGTGCTACCACTGGAGTTGCAGTCTGAAGATATTTATAAGCCAATATTGCATGTCTGAAGTTATTCTATTGTTAAGACATGTCAGACTTGGAGTATTTTTCAGTGTATTTTTGAGCAGGACACAGATGCTGAACTGCCAGTGTTCTCACTTGATTGTTTTGATGGGTGGTGTTTAGGGGCCTTTGCAAAAATCTGTATTCAAGCCTTATGACAGCCCACAGGGGTATTTGCCACGTATTCAGATATGTGTGTTGTCATAAAGCTTCTGTCGGATAAACAACTTCTTCACTGGATTTTCTTGCTCTTCTGTTGTTGGGAATTTAATTGTCATGGGATTTTGTTAGATTTGATCGCTTTATTGGATTTTTTTACCCTGAAAGAGAAGATCTAAATGCTAATGTATTATAATGCCCTTGATGCAGTTTGTACATGTTTTTGCTATAGATTTCTCATTGCATTTATTCCCCAGGTTGCAGAAATGATCTAGAAATTCTTACATTATTGTCCCTTTATCAAATAGAACATGCTGAGCATTAGAAGGTGTACAGTGATATTCATGGTTGTGCCCGCTGAGATGAAGGTAATCAAATCTCATGCTTCAAGGAGTAAGCTGATTGCTGCAAGGGTCAGGAAACACCTTTTTGTCTTTGCACAATTTTTCCTCTGCATTGCACAATCCATAGTGTGCTATGTAGTTCATTTCTGTCAGTCTTTCCCTGGAAGCACATCGGTCACTGCAAGATCAGCATTCCAGACCTGAGGGCTCACCTGCTTTGCTTTTCCTTTTGCTACAGCAAATCCAATATTTCTGTAACTGAATGTCATATTTTAAATTTTTTTCCCCTTGCTTGAAAGCTAATTGCCTTTTCACCCTCCTCTTCCTCCTCCTTCTTTTAAATTTAAATAGACTAAAGCTCCAGAAACAGTAAATAAAATTAGATAAGGGAATTTTTAGTGTTCTCACACTTCTTCCAATTTCATTTTCTGGAGACTGCAGCATTTTGTGTGTCAGGAAATGTTTGTTAGGAAGTTGAAGAACTTTTCTGGCCAAAAAGTAGTTAGTGAAAGGTAGCAACTTTGTTTCATCCTGAATTTTCATCCTAGCTTTAGAATATAATAAAAGAATTAAAAATAAATTCTAACCTTCTTTGTTTTAGTTTTTTACTGCATTCATTCTTACATATCTGCCTTTTTATCCTCTTACCCAACCCATCATCACGTCAGGTAACTCGAAGTCATAGCAAAAATTAAGCAGATCGTGAGTGAAGGCTAGAAGGTAAGCAACATTAGAAAACAATTTCAGTAGCCACAAAGGGAACAAAAATTATCTAGAATAATCCATATTGATCTTGAGTTTTAAGAGTTCCTTTGGAAACATGACTAGCAAATCAGCCATTCTTTACTATAGAGACATTAGATATGCTTGTCCTGCTTGATCCAAAGCTAACAACTTGCGCAGTAGTCTGGATTGTACTTTTCTTTTGTATGATAGCAGAATCCTATTTTATCAAACAGTTGTCTCTGTTTGCTGACACAGTCCCGCAGGAGAGACAGAATGAAACTTTCTAGAGGAAATACTAATTTCTTTGCCATTAACCTCTTCCTGCTCTAAAAAAATCTGTGAAGTATGTACTGTGAATTATCTACTGTAATCTATAAGAATATGAGCAACGGAGCTGCAAACACCTTTTGTACAAAGTGTTTCATTTTTACCTCTGAGTGACAGTGAGGCAGATTTTTGGAACGTTACTTTCTACTCATGGTACTGTTGGCTACAAAGTCGGTACAATGTTGGCTCCTAGGTCAGTTGGCTGCCCACCCTGGTCTCTAGTATCCCCCTGTGTGTTTTCGTGTTGTCTACAGCCATATGTCTGCTCTTCGATCTCTTCAGAGCAGGGATCATATTGTGGTTTGTATCTGAGAAGTGCTTAACCTTACTGTGTCCTTGGGAGCAGGATTCCTTAGCTTCTTTAAAATTACATTTACTTAATTTTCAGTATTGTTAATAATAATAAAAAGCATGATGTCTCTGGGGAACTCAAAAAACACTTAAGGGCTAGAAAGAGATGTGGATGTAAGGGGCTTTTTTAGGAATTGATTAACATATCCAGAAGACGACAAAGAGGTAACTTGATTAAGCGTGAAGAGCTCTTTCATCTGGTAATGAAAGGGATAGCCAGAATCAAGACCTGCAAGTTAAAGCCTAATAAATTCAAACTGGGAGTAAGATACAGACATAGCTGTGAGGATGTTGAACTAAGAATCTAGCAGAACAGAAAGCTGAAGAATGATGAGGAGAAGAAAAAAAAAAGAAACCTTGTTGTTGATTTCCTATGATTTCTGGAAGCCATGGCTTTGACAAACTTGATGGCATGGTGGAGTAACAGATGTAACTTCCTTTAGTGTGGCTACTGGAACCCAGTTCCAGGATTATTTTTTTTTTTAATAGGCTACGATGAAGCATGTAGTAACTTAAAAGTCTGGGCAGGTGTGACAGCAAGCAAGAAATACTAAATCATTTTGGCTTATTGCCATAGGTTAAAATATTTACTATTATTGCCATAGGAAAAGTATGGATAAAATAAATTCTTCAAATTATCTCCTATTTTTTAAACTCTGCATGTCTTCTCAGCTTGGAGAACTTGTTAGCTGTTCATTCTGTGTCTTCCACAGCATTTATTTGTTTCCCAAGAAGATATAAGTGAAAAACAGAACAACAAACTTCCCTCTTGGATTGTCAAACTTTGGAACAGGCTGCCCAGGGAAGTGGTGGAGTCACCATCCCTGGTGGTATTTGAAAGACGTGTAGATGTGGCACTTAGGAACATGGTTTAGTGGTGGACTTGGTAGTATCAGGTTAACAGTTGGACTCAATGATCTTAAAGGTCTTTTCCAACCTAAATTATTCTGTGACTCTAATGGTGTCTGCCTTGAAGAAGGAAACAATAGGGAAAATCTTTTATTAAAAATCAGGCTTTTAAAGTTCATTTGCAAACCTGCAGAAAGAAGAAACTTGAGACAGCTGAGATGTAGTCACATGTTTGTTGCTTATCTGGAACAATTTCTTTACATTTTAAGGGTTGATCATTGTTCAGGGACAGTTTAATGCTGAGCAGATTGAAATTAAGAGAAAAATCATCTTGAAACCCATTCTGGACCTTCTTATTTCACTTTGTGTTAATATGTTAGAAATACAGGTTTATTAGAAGTAGCCAAAGTCTCTTGTATTTTGCAGCAAGCTGTGCTTCAAGTCTGAAGTAGACCCTCATGCTGCACTGCTGTGCAGCAGACTGGAAATTTTGCAGCTGCTCCGTTTAAAAGGGTCATGTAGTTGGTTAATGAATCATACACAAAAAAGAACAATGTATAAAAGCCCAATCTTCTTTTAATGGCAACTTTCAGTATATTCTAATGTTGCTTTCTATATTCCAGAAATGTTTGTGTTAGCAAGGCTAGAAGATTTTCAGGGTGGAAGTAAGATGTGTTCCAGGTGAAGGGATGCACTTGAGGTTTTGGTATCTGGAAAAAAGAGAATTATTTTGGGGTTTGAGGACAATTGTATTAACAGGATGTCTGCTGGCATGAGAACAGCATTAACTGCTAATTCCTGTAGTTCCCGAGACAAGGCTGTACTTGCAAAGGCTAGAAAATGCACAGTATTCTGGGAAACACATGAGGCCTTGCAAAGAATGCCCGCTTTCTTGAGCAGTTGGATATCCTTGTAACAACCCACTGCTGAACTGGCTCTGAGTTATTGAATGTACCACTGGTTGTCCCAGGTTGTCCCTGCACATGAAGCTTCATAGATGGTTGCAAGGCACTGGAGGCACTTCTGGATTGCTATGCTGTGTAATCAGGTCCTCTGTCAGAAAGCTTTACTTTTTTAGACTTTTTAACTTCATTTATTCTAAGTAAAATAGATACCTTTTTAAAATTTGATTTTGTGAGGGGAGCTTCTGTGCTTTAAAAGTATTTAAAATTCAAATTGCCAGGCTTCTGAGAGAGATCAGGCAGAATGATGCAGTACCTAAGCCAGGAGTAAGGCAGGCAGTGAGGACAGCTTAGTTGCATTTACCTGAAGCTTTCCTATGGTTAACACGTGGTGCTTCTCCAGCCATGCACTCTGCATTGTAAATGTGCTGTTGGTGTTTATTCAGGCAGCCACAAGGGTTCTTTCTGCTGCTTGATGGACGAAACAGATGAATACAGGCGTTCTCTGAAAAGACACCAAAGGAGGGAATAGTTAACTTTCGTCATATAATCATATTTAACCTTTGGCACCCCCCAATTCTGTGGAAAGCTACTTTAAACTGACTGATCATATACTCACTTGAAACTGGTGGAAGAGCTGTTCTCATGGAGAGGTTATACTTGGCCGTCGGTCATTCCTGATCAATAAAAAGGGCGATATCCTTGATTTATTTTTTTTACAAGAGTATTTTCTCAGAGAGTTGATCAAAACAACACTGAAAACAGTAATAAGAGCCTGAGATATTAATGTATTTTCTTTCAATTATTTAATCTTATAAATTATTTGTCATTCACTAGCAGTATTTATTTGCAAAATATGATCAAACTGCCCTTAATGTACTTTGTTGTAAATCTTTACCACTCAAGCCCTATCTTTGCACGTGAAAATAACAGTAATGGTGAGTAACCTGATGAACTAGAGCTGTACTGTGAAGGTGACACAGATTTTTAACACTGGGTTACTGTTGTTCTGTACATGTTGAAATATCATCCGTCACTTTCATTTCTGTTGAAATGCTGGCTAATGAAAAGTTTAACAAAATTAGCTTCTAACAATTAAACTTCACTTGCCCTTCTTGAAGAAGCTTAGATTAACTGCAACTGTGACAGGAGAAAGCTGTAGATCCTCTGGCCTTTTACAGTCCTTAGAGATGTTCACATTCAGCAAGAACTTTTAATAGTGCTAGCTAAGTAAAATAAAAACAGGAGTCTGCAGAGTTATATTTTGCTCTGTTCCATGAAGAAGGTTCAAAAAGTGGGTCCAGCCACTCTTGAAATTGCTCTTTCAGCTTTACTCTGCATGTGGCATTGTCTACTCTTGCATTAGCAAAAACTTCACATAAATGTTTAAATAGTGTGAATGTATCTTCATAATATACTTCTTTATATGTGACAAGAAATTGAATCTCTTGTTTTATAACATTTCTGGTCTCTTTATGCTGAAGTTTTGCCATGGCTATCTTTTGTGAATTGAATAATAACTTATGTGTAAGATTTAAATATAAAACTTTAGTACCTGTGAGTAAGAAAGAGGGAAAGGGATTCTTAATTTTGGGAAGGGAATTCCAAATAGCCTGGAAAATTGGTTTATGGCATTTAAACAGCAGTAAATATGATGTAGTGCCATGGAGTGGAGCCAGGATGTGAAATCATGACCTCTTAGAAAACTTTGAAGATCTAGCATCCGTCCCGTAGAGCATTGAGCATCAGCATAGGCATACCTGGCCTGTTTTTTAGCTAGCATAACTAGACTTTCAATGTTCTTATTTCTTGAGAGTTTTGAAAGAAGGCAATCTTAGTTGTTTTTTGGGGGACACAAATCCTCTCATGTTTCTTTTGCTCCGTGTGTCAGGAGGTCCACATGTGCTCTCAGGACACCGCTCAGAAACAGCAGAGTCTTCTGTAATTCCTGCTCACTAGTTTTTGGACAAATTAGCTGCCCTCTTTGTAGGCACTACTTGTATCCTATATATGCTAATATAATTATATTCTTCTAATAAATTATGCTGCCTACTCAAGGACCCCATCACAGTAGGCACTTTATTTTCAGGGAGACACATATGTATGCACCCGTAGAGTCTTGGTCTTCCTCTTTGAAGCCATGTTGCCATGTTAATTTAGGCTCTCATATTTTTTTTTTTTGCGTATTGGGGATATCAGAACAAAATGGAGCTCTCTATGAAGAGTTATTAGATATGTAAATGCTTTCTGATGGAAAAGTTGTCAGCTGCCCCTATACACCTTTTAATGTACTGTCACCCTTTGGCACAGAGAGTTGTGACTCTGTTCTGGATCTTTCCAAATAGTTTTTGAAGGTAAAATTCATGGCTTAGGTTAGAGATATCCCTATTTTTTCCCCTTCAGTCTTGTTTGTTACTGCAGTTTGTACAGACTTTATTATTCTTCTTGCAGTATCAAAAGCTGTGTATTAACAGACCTCTGAGCTCCAATAGTTCTAGGTTCCCACTCTTTCAGGATCAAGCTATCTGCTTATTTTTCCTGGGCCTTTGTGTTTTATATGTGCACAGCTTGCTAAATTGCTTGCTAATAATCCCCCAACTGGCTGGTGGCTCTATTTTCTTCCCTAATTACCACTACAGAGCGTAAGTTTAATTATTCTATCAAGCCTCTAAGAAAGGACTTAAAACATCCATCGGCTCTATCCAGATTTGTTGTCTCTTCACATCAAAGACCCACTTGATGACAGCCACTTAAAAAAACACAGCATGATAATGTTAGCTATGGACACGTATGAAGTGACTGATAAGGAGCTAAGGAAAAGTGCTGGACTCTTTGTTATTCTGAAGTAGGTTATTGAGACACAAAAAAATAATTGGTTGGTTGTGTACATATGAGTGTGAAAGAGCTTGTTGGTGTGATATGACTGTCTTAAGCTTTTTGCAGTAATTTTTTTCTGGTAGATAAGAAGTCCTTCAGTCGTTTGGTTGCTCTTTGGTTATATTTCATTTTCTAATTTTATAGTGTCTCAGTAAAAAATATAGTTGGTATTTGCATAGTAAAATTCTCAGGCAAGATCTCTGTTTTGTTCTTTGGGCTTCTCCATGCACTTAATCACAATTAAGCACCAAACTTACCAAAACATAAAGCAAAGGTAATTGCCTTACAACCATACATTTCACTTCATGTTAAAGATGTGTTCATTTTAACATTAAGGATTAATTTTGTCCTTCGTGTGTTCAGCTGTCCATAGTTTTTGGTGTCCAAACCAGAAAACAATTTATTCACCCTCATCAGTGACAGAACATTGTTTATCTGATCCAAATAGGACTGAACACAACAGAATTCAGCACAGGTTTTTTTTATAGGGTGGAGCAGAGCTTACAGGATCAAGTTATATTATCTGATTTTCCATATTGTAAACTGCACAATATCTCAGTGGATTGTTCAGTTGCTATTCATCTGGAGTTTCTAAAGTAAATGGCAAACTTCACCCTAGACATTTCAGGGTATATACCTAAGCAGGAAAAGTTACCTTAAGTCTTAAATAGGCAAAAAATTGACTGAGCCATAACACAGGAGTGTTACTGCTAAATGTGTTTTGCTACAGGCAGAAACTGCTATCAAAATAGATGAAACCATTTTGGAAGAGGGAAAAATTATCAGAGCCAGTGCCATTGAAAAGAAGCTGTGAGGATGTGAAGGGTTTTCCGTAGAAAAAAAAGGATTGAGTGAATCTGTCTAGGCCCTAAATGTGTTAGTTAATCAGGCTGCAATTAGTTTTAGTTTAGGCTTTTGATTTTTATGCTTTGCAATAGAAAAAAAAACTGAACTTTGAGAACAGTGTAGCTTGTAGCTTTTTAGTTTTACTGCCTGCTTTTCCTGTTACACTGTTTTTCAGCTATGTTCTGCAAAGGGCCCATGATCAGGCTGGAGCAATTCCTGCAGTGACCAGCTGCAGGTGCTGTTAGAAGTCATGGCCCTGGTACCACCTAAGGGTTTGGTTGGTCACAGTCTTTGCCTGAATTAAAGTCCTTAGAGTCCAATGTACTTCCAGTCTGGAAAGTCCACTGTATTTTCATGTAGTAATCCATGATCAGGATTGCCTTAAGCCTGTCCTCCAGAAGGACTAGAAGATCACTGATCTACAAGAGTATTTTGTTGATGTGCTGTATTTGAAGACTTGAGGATTCTTTGTGAGGTATTCTTGAGCTTTACAGGGAGATGTTTGGAAGCCTATCCTTGAATTCTTCTCCTCTCCAAATTTCAACAGTGGGGCCATCAGCCACCCCTTCCATTTCCTTCTCCTTCTGTGTAGCAAAGGGCAGTTCTAATAATTATTTCCTTGCATTTGAAAATTGTACATTTTGGGTTTTGTGAACACTCAGCACATTTATAGGATTTGCTGTGCAGCTGGCTTAGAACTCAACTTGTATTCTCTGACTGTGCTTTATTTGTGCAATGATGAAGTTCAATTTGACTTCCCCCTCACCTGCCCCTGTTTTTAAATAGCACATCATCATGTTTTAGGAACATTTGAGTTGCACTTTCAATCTTTTTCCTAATATTTGCATATTAATGAGTCATTGAAAAACATTATGTAAATTTTATATCATGGTGAATATATTATCAAATCTATTATTCTAAATCAGATGGTCTTAAAGGGTAACTGTACAAAGTTACTATCATCTAGGGACTGACCTAGCTGACCGTATTTAACTTTTCTCTTTTCCCATGTAGTTAAGTACCAAAGACTAGAAGTTGATATAGGCATTTCAGAAATGCCACTAAAATGTTGGAGAGGAGACGTTCCTTGTTGGGTTTTTTTGGGATTTGGTTTGGTTGTTGATTTTGGGGTTTTTTGTTGGGTTTGGTTTTGGGTTTTTTGTTTTGTTTTAGTTTTGTGAGGTTTTTTTGTCCTCAGGAAATTATTTCGTTTCTGTGAAGTCACGGTTGGATTTTTAACAATATTTTGCCTTAAAGGTCTGTTTTGTTTGCTCAATCTGAAGACATAAAGCTCCCACCTCTGCATCTGCAACTTGAAAAAAAATTTTGTATGTAAAAAGTGTTCTCTTTACCAGGCAATTGAGAGAAAGGGGAAGAAGTAGGAATGGACATCCCAAGACTGACTTAAAAATCCCAAGATCTCTCTATTAGATCCTTTTTGCCATCTGTTTTTTGAGATGGCTTTCTCTGCATCTGAGCTTAGAAATAAACAGTAAAAGTATGATTCTTTTGATCTCAGTAGATGGAGTTTCATGATGACACCAAGTATGATGTGACATGAGAAAAACTCTGCAGGAACTCCTGGATTAGGCAGATGGAGCGCTATGTAATGAGGGATGTGTTAGACTGAAATTTTCAGGGATCTTCATGAGAGTTAGGATGACAAATGTATATCCTTTAAACTTCCCAGTTAGCTGCAGTAGCAGCAGCATCTTGCATTATTTAGCTCTGAAAAAGCTGAGCTGACCCTCAGATGGACATCATCTCAGCACCCTGGAAGAGCTATTTCGGTCCCTGCTCACTGACAATGAACAAATAACTGAGCATTTCCATCAGCAGCAGTTCCTTTCCTCCTCTTTTCCACCCCCAGATTCCAAGGGTGGGTGGTGACAGCTTGAAGTGATTAGATATATTTTCAGATACCTATTCATTTTGAAAATTTAAAAAAAAAAAGTGTTTTTCCTTGTCTCTGCTAAATTATGATTTTTTAAATGTTTTTGTAGATATTTTGGTAAAGCTGCCACTGTTGTTTTCTTCTATTATTCATTCCAGTTTTAAACTTCCTCTGCAGTGTGTGTGTGTTGCTTTTGTTTTCCCATTAAATGAATTTCTGCAAAATCGAATATTACTGTACAAGTATTAATGGAAAGCAGATCTTCGCATGCATGGACAGTCACACCACTGTGTTTTATTGGGGATTGGATTTCACTTAGTATGGCAGGGGACAATATTTCCTGAATGCCTTGCCAGAGCATTGGCACAGGGGCAGGTGTAAAGGCTGGAGGAAAGGATCTGATGTTACGCTATGTGGTAGGGTATGCACAGCACACAAATGTACGCAATATTCTCATTGCATAATAGCTAATTTAGTCAGATGCTAATTTTCACTTCCCTGTGAAATTCAAAGTTTAAGTAAACTTCCTCAGATTTTTTCCTGATTTATAAAGCTCATGTTTATCCATTCAAAAAAGAGATGTAGTGTCATCTCATTTGCATAACGAATTGAATTGTATTGTGCATGTCTTGAAGTATTTATGATCCCGATATGGTGAAGCAGAACCTATGTGTTTTTGAAGAACAAGCTAAAGGAAAACCTAGACAAAAATAAAGTGTATCTTGTTCCTCATAGGAAAGCAGAAGAAATTACTACAGTGGCTCATTCTCACTAGGCTAAGCTGCCTCAGTGGAGGGAACCTTTACATTTGGTATGATGGGTTAGTATACCCTGGTTGTACCAGGGTATAAGAAGATGTGGGTCAGTCTTGTTTCTGACCCCTTTGTGTCCAAATGCTTTTGACCTTCTCTCCCAGCAGAGACAGCTTTTTACAGATGTGGCTATAATATTATCAGGCTTACAGCTAAATGAAAAGTTTATACCTCAGCTCTGTCAACTTCTACAATTTGCTGTAGGTAGCGAACAGTTGTGTGAAGATTTGCTGTTCTGTGTGTGCTTCTAGTATCACTTTCACAGGAAAGACCACAGATTAGCAAATGGGTTAAAAGTGAGGTAATTAATCTAATTTTTTCCTAGCTGAACTACAGATTAAGCAAAGATGACATATGCAGTGTGGTTTAAAACACAGATGCTACCTGGGAGAAGGTATCTTCCCAATACATTTTGGGGGATTTGTCTTTGTACTTAACTGACCTAAGACATGATCACAGCTCTTTTGCAAGCTTTCTGTATGAGTCTAGCTTTCCTATATCAGCCTCTGGGTCTGATTCACAGAATACTGCCTATCTGTAGTGATTAATGATTATATACCTGTTAGGATGCCCAAAATGTGCCAGAAGGCAGAAGAGGGGCCCAGAACTAAGTCCTACTGACAGTTTCAGGGAACCCTATGAATTATCGCATCTGGTATAGCTATTTCTTTAAAAACAAAAATAAAAGTTCTTCCTGGTTCAGTTGTATTTGGAAAAAAAATAGCATGTAGAGCAAGGCTGTTTTATTTCCTTTTTATCAGACATTCATTTTGAAGGGTAGGCTTCTGTAAATCATCTCATTAGTGGCAGCCCATCTGCTCACATTTCTTCCAAGATAGTCTAACACATGTGTGCTGTGTGTGTGCATGTATGCACAAAGGTTTCCAGTTCTAGTCAGTGTCGATTCCCATTAAGCTTCAGGCAGGAGAAGAAAGACTAATGATTTGGGAAGAGGAGAGAAACTTGCATGCACTTGAAAACTTGTCTGGAGTGGTCTAACTCCTCTCCCTCAAGTAACACCCACGTATGAGTAATGGGAAATTCTCTCATTTAAGCTGTGGTAATGATGGTTCTTATTGATCATATCTGGGCCCTGATGGTGAAGCAAAGCAAGATTTGTTTGTCATGTGCTTATATATCACAGACTTTTTGATCCTATTTTCAAGTTGTGCCCTGCTTAGTATGGAGTAAAACCCTCCATATGGTGCATTTCAAAGAAATATTTGTTCCGGTATCTTGAGTCTTGCAGTATTTCCATTCAGACAAGCCCTATTACAGGGCCTGTCTATTTTATTGCGATGGAAAGATGTGTCTGAGATCTGAGGGAGGAAGTGTTCATCTCTCACTCCTTGCGCTCCTGGCTGAGAAACGAAAAGAATCACACACCAATAGGACTTCTGTTTCCTGACTTCTGTTTTATTACTTAGACATTTCAGAGCTGATGTGAGCTATGATTTGAGAATTCCCAGGAGCAAGACTGCAGCTTTTTCCCCTTTACCACCTGCGTTTCACAAGTGCCGCAGGCTTTTATTACAGCCCTACTGGAAATCTCAGGAGCACCATTCACTCAGAACAGATTGATGGTGTTTTGAGTCCTGTGGTCTTAAGAATGTATATCCAGTGTTATTTTGGTGCATGTATAAAAAGCTGATTGTGTTTTTAAGATGTAGAGAATCTATTTAGTGACAAACTTTTAATGCTGATTAACAGCTTGTTCACATTTTTTGCAGATGTGTTACCTTTTTATTAGAACCTCTTTGATCTGTCATACATTAAACCTTGAATTTCTAAGGTCAGATCAAGGATGTGTTTAATGTTCATTGATACTGCTGTGTTCTGAAGAGAAAAAAAGGCATATGTGGAACCTGCTTCTAGAAAAAGTACAGACTTCTATCTCGTCTGTGTCAGAGATGAGAATGATGGCTGTCAGTCCTGTTCTACGTGATAGATGTTCATACTGTGTAATCATGTTTCCAGCAGCTCTGCAGTGGGTTACACTAGGCTTTCTTGAGAAGATTTCACCTGCAGTTGCATCTGCTGGAAGCTATATTCATTTTTTTAAATGGAAGCTTTAAAGTTATGTACACTAAGGGATGCCTTTTAAGCTTTTTAAGGGCGGTAGACACGGATACATCACAGCAAAAACAGCTAGGAATTGGGCAGTGGCTGAGGCTCTCTCCAGCAGTGACTAGTAGCTTTGGATGCTTCAGCTCTAGAGCACTGTGAGCCCAAAGTCCATGGGACTGAGTTTTCACAATGCTGAATCAACTTGTCAGAAAACAAGGCCTTTGCCTTCACCACCCAGGTAGAAGCCCCCGAAATTAACTTTTGAAAGTCAAGATCAATGGACTTGGAGATTTTTCTGCTCTTGAGACATTGACAGTCTCTTTGAAATACATTAGGTTTGAGTGCAGTTTTTCTCATCTAGGAAAAATGGAACATTGGCAGTATTAAATATGATGGAGTCATTACTTCTGGAGGTGAAATATCACTGTTGTACCAAATTGAAATCTTTGTGCTGAGGCATCACTTTCAAGGAAAATGCATGAGCCTGTCAGTATCTCATTTCATCTTGACCAGGGGGAAATGCAGCCCTCTGGAACAGATGGGAATATCCCAAGTAACTGCCTGAGCTCTGTTTTATAAGTGTGAAGGATTACAGGGAGAACAGAAACAGAAAGGAGGTGTTTGGTATATAATGTAAACGGATGCTGACTGCACATAACAATACAAAGAAGTCAGTTTTCCATTAAATTTTACGTTTTTCTCTCTTTCTTTCCTGCCTCCTACTTTTAAAGTTTCATAGTGTGGACCAGTCAGTTGCCTTTGAGATAATGGACTTCTGGCAACCCAGCTTACTTTTGTGCTGAATAGAACAGTTTTGAGTAGATAGATGTGTGTGGCTAGAAAAGGAAAGAACTGACAGCTTCTGTGCCACTCAGAAGAATGGACATGAGCAGGTGTGACAGTGTCGCAGCTGGATCAGTAATTAATGCAAATGTGGCTAAGATGGCAAAGGGAAAGACTTGTTTTGTGTGAAAACGGGTTGAGTCTTCCTAATGTTGAATGCTTGTAGGCTCGTGCTGATTTATTAAATTATGTAGATTTGCCAGCCTGAGCTCACAAATTCCATTCCACTAATGAAGTGTATTTTTTCAGTGCGTGATTTCTAATTGGCAGGTTTATAGCCTGCCTGGAATGGGCACTCGGTGCCAGGAGCCAGATGTTGCTGAGGCAGGTGTTGCAAACGATTCTTTAAATTAAATCTTGGTGGTTGGGAGCCTGCTTCTAGTCCAGCTTTCACTGAATTGCAGCATATTTATGAAAGGTGCAATGAAGGTTACAGTTGCCTAAATCTTCTTATCGTAAGTCCTGTCATTTCTGCCTTTTTGGAAACCTTTAACTTTTGATATGAAATCTTTCAGGTTATTACTCTGAGTTTTTGTCTTGGGGCTTTTAGTAAGACGCCATCTAACACAATTACTTCAGAGTAACTCAGGGTCATTTAAACAAAGCTTAGCAGCCCCTGGAGAGTATTGTTGTTGTCATTGTGAATGCTTGAGACTGGAGTTGTACGTGTTACTACAGAATGGTGTCAGCATGTGCCCACCTGGTTCCTGGGCTGCAGAAGGCTCGATCCATTTCATGTTACATACAGATTGATAGCACAGGGTCACCATCCCAAACAACTGGAGCCCATGTCTTCCTTTCAGCTCCCATGTCAATGGCTCCTTTTAGTGACCAGTGATGTTTCTTTCTTCACAGTTGGTGTTTTTGTGGTGAATAGCTATATTGGTTGAATACATTCAAGGTTTTCATCTATTTTTCCAGATAAAATTTGGATATTTTTTGGTGTGAAATTTTCTATTCTCATCCAGTTCTTCTCCTTAGGATGGATAAACCAAGTTACCATGAGTGCAACTATAAGTTAGTATAATAATTCTCATTCTTATTACTATGTATTGCACTTCATATCATTAATTTTTAAAGGTTTGTTTAAGAAGAGGTCAGTATTGTTATTGTGATCTTGTAGATTGCTCTGTTGGCCATATAGAGCTAATAATAACATCTAGGCAGTAACTTCTTGACACAGCCAGTATAGCTGAAGTCTTGATGGATTACCCAGTGCTCAGACTTTACAGTGATGCACAGTGGAAAGAGGTCATGGGTGCTTTCCTCTGCTCTTGGAATCCTAGTCCTATTGCAGTATTGGCACAGAGGCATTGGTACGCAAATAAAAAGATACTGTAGAACTTTCTTCCTTTTACAGACTCTAAAAAGACACTCAACACACAGGGATTGCACCCCATGCAATTAGATTTTGTGAGGTTTATGGAGGTTTTTCTCTTCCTTTCTCCCTTAAAGAACAGAAAACCAAAAGGAAGCAGCTTGTGAATAAACAGATTTGGGAAAACATTTCATTAAGCAAAAGACTACAAGGTGGAGCCTAATAAATAATTATTTAAAGATAGGGTCAAGGTCATCTTGTGAGAGTAAACAATGATCTCCTTGTGTGAATGAGCTGTGGCACAGGTTATGGAAAGACCACAAGAATTCCAAACTAGATTGGGGATCTTGGTTTCTTTTAAGGCCTAGCAAGATTTACAGCTGTGAGGAAGGATGGGTAAAACTTAAAAGGGCATGTTCTGCTTATGTTTGTGGGTTTTTTTCCCTTCCCATGGATTAATCAAGCTCAATGGTGAGATAGGAAGAAGATTTGGAAATAAAACTATGAATTGTTATGAAAAGTATTTCTCTGGCTATACTTTGGAAGTATGTTTGGAATACTGTTTATTTCTTTGGAGACATCTTGCAAGGAAAATACCTGAATAATGACTTGTGCTCACTGTCTGGTGATACTACCCTGAATAATTCACCTGAGTCTGCAGCTGAAATGAGATGAAACAATTGCAAATACACTGCATTTTTGAAGTCAGGAAAGGAGAAAATTTTTTCGTTTGTTAAAAAAAATTAGCTGGTTCATGCTTAATTTCATCTCTTTTTCATATAGAGGTTATTTTTTCTGATCCAAGAAATATCTTAACTAATTAGGGAAGGCAAATCCTCTGAAGCTGTTGTGTTCGCTTTCTGATATGAATGTGAAGAGCATCTCTTTTAATCCCTGCTAAAAGAAAATTGAGGGCGCTGATTCAGCAAAGCTATCTTGCCTCATTGTCCAGCTGAGTTCAGGAGAACTGTTTCTTCAGTAAAAGCAGAATTAGAGGTTATTTTCCTAATTCAATGCTAGCTTATATTTTTGAAAGTGGTAGGGGTTGTAAAACTGTTACCTACAGTATGCCAAATTTAGGCACTTGCTTGACACCTAAACTTTATGCAGCTTGCAATTGTTTCATTAACCTCTGCTTACTATTGTAACCTAAATAGAGCACACAGGTTCTTTGAAAGGTCTCCAGGGAGAATTTCTTTCTCTTTACCTCAGGCAGCTGAGGCAGGCACACTTGCCCTTTCAGGAAACAAAAGCATTAGTTCACCTTTTCATTTAAATGAAAGGGAAGCATACATAGTTATTTTAGGAGCTTTAGTAAGCACTGAAAATGTAGGTGCAAATCAGACGCTGAAGTTAAATACTTGAATCCACTGGTATTCTTCAAGTTCGGTTTTCTTTTTTTCTCTCTTTTCTCTCGCATGACTTTTTCTGTCTTCACCAGAACTCCCGGAAAATGCTGCTCTGAAGCTGTTAATGTTGTCACTGCATTAATGCTTCACTTTTGCACAAAGACATGGTCTGTGTGGACAAGCACAACTGAACTTGCTCTACTAGAGGCAAACTGTCTTTAGTGGCCAGGTCAGAGCCATCCACTCAGTCACTAAGCAGAGTAAGTTCAGATGGAGATGCCCTTAAAATTGCATCTGCCTTGTTAATGTCTAATGATCAATATCTTATCTAAGGAATCAGGTTAATTGTTGTGAGTTGAGCAGTGCTGACAGGGATGTGCAAAAATGTCCATGAATCCATGACTAGTGGGGGAAATGGTTACAAATCTACCATTTCTCCGGTTGGTTTATAAAATGTAGAGGAAAATGGTGACTAATGTAACCCTGAGTTCCAGTGAAATCACAATCCACTTGAGTTTGCTCTCAGGCCTTCTTATTAGAAGTGCTTTTAAGAGGCATCATTACATCAATGATAATTGCTTATCGTCGTTGAGAAGATGCTAAACTGCAAAAACAGGCCATGAGGTCATGGTTATTCTGTACTCAGAACACTTGTAAGATGTGTCCCATGGGCTGCATTGTTAAATTTGACTTCAGTTACTTAACTTCATCTTAGGTTTCGTAGGAGAGCTTGACAGAGCATAATTTATTATTATTATATTGCATGGCTATTACTCTTCAATATATCTTCTATTATGTTCATATATTACACACAGAATTTAATCACCTGTTTTGCTAATATTCATTTAGAAGAAAAGAAAATCTCTCTTAAACCAAAAGCCAACATAAACCACTACAGGCCAGGTTCTGCCACTGGTTTGTATGCTTGACAGCTGATGCACAGCAGACTCATTGGGTGTTGTCTTCATTGTGGCCTAAAATTGGGTGGAGATGGAGACAGAAAAGGATGCTTACAGCAGTTTCTTACACTGGATGGAAAGGAATTGATGCAGCATATTTGTCATATGCAGGAGAGGTGATGTAGAGCTTAACTGTCCTGTACAGCCTCTTCACAGAGTCAAGAGCACTCCTTTCCGGCCACTGTAGGAAAACCGGTGTTGAATCTGAAGTACATCTCTGTAGAGCAGCAACAGATGGATTCCAGGAGTCAGTGCCTCTCATTTGGACTCCAGCACAGTCAGAATGGCACTGTGGTGACCCAAATACAGGCTTAGGAGAAAGGCATGGAAACTCAAAGGAAGGTACTGTTTATGCATATGGACATAGGAACATGATCCTTCTTTCCTCCCCCATATACCCTGGAGCTACCAAAATTTGTCATCTTTCCCACAGAATGAGTATTTTCACTTTATGAAATACATAATGTCTTTGTGTCGCAGTATCATTATTTGCACACAGAAGCGAAGAGTGAAGTGTGTGAATGCAGTTGCAGTGTAAAGTATAAAGACATAGCCCATCTTTCCTACAAATGCTGGGGGATTTGTGTTGGGTGAGTGCTGCAGATACCCAGATGCTTAGTTCTGAATACTGTAACTAAGCAGGATTTGAAATAGCAATTGAGAGATGAACATAATCAGTGTACTAGACAAGCATATTATTTCATTAAACTTCTGTCCCCATTAAATTTATAGTTCACCACTTCTGACAGGGAAGCGTGGATGTGTGCAGCCTACTTCTGATAAGTCTTTTTGTGTGTTAACCTTTTGCCAAATAACTTTTACTATTTTAAAATATTTATTAAAGAAGTGGTTCGTGTCTTTTTCAGGCTTGTTCAAATGAGTCAGCTCAGACATTTTAGAGCTGCTCCCAAATTATCTTGTGGTTTTAATTGTCGGCTTATGAGAAATGAAAATTATGCTAGTAACTGAATGGTTTGAATCTGTAGGTAGTGGATACAAATATGGAAGGTATGAGTAGGGTGTTCATAATCTATTTGATATTTTGTGCAACTTGTGTGCTTTTTAATGGGATTGATCCTTCTTTTTTTGGTATGAGGGTCTGAGCAAATCAGAGGCCAAATGTTTATCTGATGATCTTACAGCAGACAGCAATCAAATGAGATTCAAGCTGCATCCTAAGGTTCTCAGAAGGCTCGAGCCAAAATTCTGGAAAAATGCAATGAATACTTTAAAAGCACCTTGGCTGAAATTATAGCTTATGAGCTGTCTTTTAAAACAGTGGTATATGAAATGTTTCTTGAGGTCTGTTTTGTGTTGTCCCATATCTTACAGAAGGAAAACAAATGTGGAAACTGCAGAGTTTTATTTTACAAGCTTCAGAAAAGAGGTGCCATACAGACTTTCAGTTGTTGTAGTCCTGGAAAACTTAAGGACTGCTTCCCTTGTTTAGGATTTGATTTAGTGTTTGTCTCTGCGACATCGAGGATGAAGTCTCTGAATTATGCAGAAGACAGCCTGATTTAGTGGTGTAAAATACAGTTTCCCTGTTTGAATTTGCATGTAAAGTTCTTCTGCTGTCTCAGTGGAGATTGCAGTCTGCTTACTCTTGTGTTTCTGTATGTATCATTACGTCTGAAGGAAAACCAGGTATACTCCTCTTTCCTGTTTATCTGCTAAAAGAATGGCCTGCTGATACTAAATCAGAGAAGAACCTGTAATACACTAAGCTGCTTTTTCCATCAGTCTATTGAAGAGTATTATTTGCAATTAACCAGTGTAAGGTTTAAAACAGTTTTTATATCATATTATAATACCTTGGTTTCACTGTATTTTAAGCAGATTATGAAATTTTAAGAATAATTTGGACAGACTGGGGACTCCCAACTGTGTTTTAATAGCTTAGTCAGTGAGCATATATATCAAATCATCTCTGGTTTTACCTATCAGAGTGGGAGACTTCTCTGCCATCTCCAAGTTAAAAATAACCTTTTGTTTTCAGAGCAAAGAGACATTGCCTTTCTAAAGGTACAGGATAGGAGGTGGCATGAACTGTGAGAGTATCGGCATGTAGAGGAGTAAGATTCTTGTAGATGAAGAAAGAAACCAGAATATCAGGCATTTGTTTTCTGCAGTGAAAGTACATTTCTACTGTTTTTCGTTGTGGGTATTCGTTGGTATTGTGTTTACCAGCTTCACTTTGACAACCCATAGAAACAGCTCCAAGATAGATGATTTTCGTCAACTGAGTCTGCTTCATTGGCATCTCATAATCAACTTTTCTCCATGTGGTGGTATTTTAGATACTTAACACAAGTTCATGTTTCATACTACTTGTTTTGTTTGCTTTAAGATATGAGGCTGCTTTAACAACATGATTTTTGAATATAATTCTTCATGTTGGCATTAGGTTTTTGGTTTTTCTTTAGATTTTTTGCCTTTTTGTATTTCAGCCTTTTGAGTCCTTATTTTTTAAATTTTACTCCACAAAAAGACAGAGGTTTTTTTATTATTTTCAGTCTCTTTTCTTAAGAAAATGAGCCATATGTGATCAGGTTGTCTATGTGTACATGTCCTTCCCAATAATTTGGGCACATTAGTTGATTTCAGCCCAGTTTAACAAAAGGAGGTATGAAGTTCTGAAAAATGTAGAGGAAATAGCTTTCTAAATATAATAGGTTTCTTCCTTCACTGTGAAGAACGCCTTTGTAGTGATCTTCCACTTTATTAGTTATCAGTTAATCCTTGTGGGACCTTGGGGATTTAAATGGAGACCTAAATCCACAAGAAGACAATTCTCATTGATCTTACTGTTCTCTGGAAGACTAAATAATATCTTCCACAATTATTATTTCTATTATGTTATTGCTTTTTTATTTTGGACTTCAGGTGAAATCTCAATGTCCCTGCCATCACAGACCAGAAATCACTACTGGGATTTATTATATAAACATTGACAGCAGGTGACAAAAATTACTCCCTGGTAGATACAAAATGCATGTGAAGGCAGGAAATTTGATGTCCCAGTGGAATTCCTGGCATTTACCATACACCCTCTCTATGAGCTCGATTTCATGAGCCTCCAGGTCCAATGGACGTATTTCAGCAAAACATAAGGTGAACAGGAAAAAGCCTGAGACACAAATAAGACTGCAAGCCCTTTGTGTGGGAATCAATGGAGTTGAGAGATGTCCTGAAGTGGACGCTGTCAAGAGAGGTAGGGTCAGCACAGTTAGGGTTAACGAAGTATATCAGAGTTATTAAATGCTGTCATTGGATAATGGTCTCCCACTGGCATATCAATGTGGAAACATTTGTGGCTAATTAATGTCAAAGACAGGCAGAGATGTTTGTGTTTGAAGGAGATATTGATCCACTGGTACTGTATCAGCATATAATGACTTTATTTCCCTTATATCAGTTGATTGAGACACTATCAATTATTTTATCTGATGGATGTTGGTTCAATAGAATGACAGATGCTTGCTATAACACTATTGATTTGCTTGATATAATATTGATCACTTCAATTGGTTTATACCTGCTCAATATTATAGCCAGCCATGGAGTCCACCTATAAAATGTACAATTTTTATTATGAGAAGTTTAAATTTATAATTCTAGGAAGAAGAAAATGTACCTGAGCACTTGATGGCACGAAATGTTTGTGCTTCTGGAACTTTCTCCCTCTTGCTCATAAAGATGAGATTTCACCCTCGCATTCAGTCCAATGCAGAGGCAAGCGTGGATTCCCGTGGGGGGAGCACAGAGTTCAGCCTGACTTGCATTCACAGAAAGTTATCGATGAAGGGATACAGGAATGCAGCACCCTTGTAAATCTGAAATGCCAAATTGATTGATGAGAACTTGCAAATACACCAGTAAGCCTGAGCAACTCTGGATAAAGTAAAGCCTGGAGTGCCTACCAGGCACTCTCCTTTGATGGTGATGGACCAGTTGAACCCTATTTAGACTTCAAAGACCTCTGCCCTTCCTGAGGGGGACCTCCCTCAGGAGGTGGTTCAGCCTTTAAGGAGGTATGAAGTGCAACAGTCCTCTGCCTGTAAGAAGTACACCTTCTGGACGTGAGATCTAGAGAGCAGGTCTGCCACTTTGATGTTTATGATAAATGCTGAATATATGGAGGGGGGGTAGGGTGTGTGCATGATAATGTTCTGTTTTGGTTTAATTTTTAATAGAAGCCATATTTTTTGAAAGGTATCTAGGCCAAGTGAGCCTATGATAAATAAGGTCTCCACAGAGCTCAGGCTTATGGCTACATGTTGACAAATTACCCTCATCAACTTTGGTATTTTTGCCTTTCTCTCAGACACAGGCAAGGTCAGTTACACAGAGCAGTCAGAGACTTCATGTACCTTTTCTGCTGTCACTGAGTGCTGTTGGGCTCTTTCTGACACTCTCTGCCATCACATCAGCCTTTGCCAGAAGAAAAAAACTGTCCATTGCCTGCTTTTAAAAAAATCAGAGAAAAAAAAAACTATAAAAACACAACAAGAAAACCACTACAAACAAGCAAAAACTCAACCCAGCAACACTGACATGTGTAGTTTTAAGTCAGTGTTAATTAGGTAATTGCAAGCAATTAAAAATATTTGTTTTGCCTGATTTTATTATGTGAAAACGACCTTCCTTCCTCCTTTAAAATATTTTAACAGAAATATCATGGTATCATTTATATTTAACCATTTCACAATGAAAATTTACCACCATATGAATGTTTTGTGGAACAATAAAAACGGCTATGTGATTTTTATTCAGGGAAATCTGCTTTGCTTCCTCCCCCACTCAAAGATCTAAAAATTTATGAAAAGCTTTGAAAAAAATGAAAATCAGAGCTTTAGTTAATAGAATAAATAATTCATGGAAAATCAAAAAGTAAATTTAAGTAATTATTCCTTGAAAACGGCATCTTGACTAGTTCTGCTCAGATCATAACCTGGAGTGGTCTCAGAAGTTATACTTTAATCTTCTTTCATGTATTAACAAGGATATCACTTACTGAGTTTTGGTTTGGAGTTTTTTTCTGTATGTAATTTCATCTTTTCTCTGCAAACCAGATCATGGAAATTCCCTTGCAACAATTTTAGTGAAACTCTTTCCTCAATGAATAAGTGAATCCAAAATCTCAGCCTGTATAATTTGACTTGGTTTGCTACAATTAATCCTACATATTTAAGAAAGACCTCCAAAAGTACTGTAATAAATGCAGGGCTCCCAGTATGTGACTGCACAAGAGTTCTTCATCTTCTTTAGACTTCACAAAGTACTTAATCAAAACTGAATATGCAGAGAGGAAAAAGCAGGTATATAAAGTGATATATTAATGCTATTCTTCCAGTACGGGTGCCAAAGACTTCTTGACACTTGTCTGTTTGAATATAGCAAGTTTTTATATGAATGGTCTCTTTGGCTGCTGATACTAGCTCTTCAAGTTAATTAGAAGATATTTCCTCTGGAAATAATTGCAAGATATATTCTATCTTGAGATATATTTATGCTACTAGAACTGGAAAAACAATTTGTCACCTTCCCTTTGCCTTGCATTGTTTTATCTGTTTATGGGCACAGTGCAGTGGAGATCCAATGTCTCAAGAGGTACTGATGATGAAGCCTGATTTCTCATGAAAATAAGGGTCACTGCAAATTTCTGTGCTTTTACTTATGTCGTCTGGTATTATGAATAGATTATTACTGCTGTTCTTAGAGAGTAGAGTTTACCACTACAGTCTGCATACTGCTTCAATTTCATTTAATCTCAGTGAAAGGGAACTGTCATAGTCTTGCAGGAAGTTTGTGTTATTGGGGTCTTTGCAGTTTGTTTTAAGGTGTGTGACCAGTACGTTGTTTCTTGGGAAGGACCTGTTTCCATCTTTGACCTTTGTAAGTCCTTCAAGAATTTACTGTAATTTTCTAGGATTCCCAATAAGATTAATACAATTAACTAAAATACACTGGCATTTAACCTTTGAACAATATTTAGCTTTTAGAACAATCTATTTTTAAATAGAAAATACGAAGAAATGTCAAGCACAGCCAGTTCTCAATCTCTCTCTGAAGGGACTCTAGCTCTTCTCAGTAAAGTCCACGAAGGGCTCTTTCCAGGATATTGGTAGTTATTTGGTTTTATAGTATTCCCCACAAGTAAGATGCTACTTTCTAGATATTATTTTGAAAGAGGCAAAGTTTGTTAGAATAAGTAATTTTTTTAGGCTAACAAATACAATGCGGGAAAAGGTTTTTACAAAATAGTAAGACAAGCTTTTAGCAAAAAACTGGCCACGTTTTTCTGATTGTTTCAGAAACAGAAAGGAAGTGCTCTCAAGTGTGCAAGCTCTTCCTTAACCCTTGAAGTTGTTTGTTAATCATCAGCAAAATACCAGTTGGGCTAAAACAATTGTCCCACAGCTCTTCCTTTGCTTGCATATTAAACCTCTGACAGCTCTGTTAGTGCAGGTTGGAAGATACCACTTTGAGACGTTGATAATGAGAGGCATGCGCACATAAATGCACATTCATTATTTTGTATCATAATGGTGAGGCTTGTGTCGTTAATGCCTGGTTCATGATTATCAACAAAGTGTACCAAATTGCAGGCGTACTAACATCTCTGCCATGACTCATGCAAAATGGGAATCAGAACCATCCGTAATCAAAAATTACCTAGAGGATATTTCAAAACAATAAATAAACTTTTCTTGTGATATTAATAGCCTTTTTTTTTGTCTCGCCAATAAACCTATCATAGTTAAAATACATCTCGTGGAGATATGGATGTGAGATAAAATGGGGAGATTTATCACATGAGCATGCATAAGACTACTCCGCTTAGTTCTGCATTTGGACAGAGTTAGTTTGTTCACCTCGTACCTCTTCTGGAAGTGTTCAGATTAAGCAGGTGTTCTTGGGTTAAAAAAAACCAAATTTTCCATTTCTGGCTTTATAAGGTTACTTTCCATAGAGTGAAATTTGGGTAATGCCCAGCTTAGGTTGCCAAGTGTTTTAGGGCAATTGGAGACCTGTAATGACCCTCAGCAGCAACACTGTTTGGCAGGGGAAAGGTGGAGGCTTTATGCAGTGAACAATATATTCACAGCTCAATTAAAGAATACTGTTTCTGGTAGATTCAGCACTAGATATGGCAGCATCCATCATTATGTAGTGCATGATTGGGGTTAGCATTTCCCTGCATTTATGTAATTTAGAGATTTACTTCAAAAAATAAAGCACCGACTTATTTAAATGAGAGGTGACTATTAAGACTTTCTGTGGTGACTTATCAGACAGGTAGTCTCTTTAATAGGAAAATCTCAGTCATCTATTCAGTAATACCGAGTAATCTATTTAATAATAAAAACTGTTGCTTCTAAAATCTGTTCTTTTGTATGGGTGGAAGCCGAAGATGGAGTTGACTTCTACACCATCTTGCTGGAGCAATGGAGAGCCTATTTGTTAGAATAACTGAGTGTTCCTCCTCCTGTCAAGGCTGAATTAAATTATGGGTGCCCAGGGCAAAGTTGTTTTTAACATGCTGGTAGATTTATCATAAGAAGTGATACATATTAGAGCATCTAAACAATCACTCTCGGAGGAAAAAAGGAAATATTAACCCTACTGTATACTTGAGGAAACTGAGTTGTGTGGTATGATTCTTGTGCTAGTAAAAAGAGCTTGAATCAGTTCAGTCTGAGCTGATATATCCTGTTTCATAGCTGATGAGCAAAACTTACTGAAGATGGTGCTATTTTTGGTCCAGTGCTACAGTAGTGCCATTGCAGAGGAGGTGTGGGCTTTGTTGCAAAAGGTTAATAGGTTTTGTAGTGTTTACCTAAAGTTCCAGCCAATTCAGCTGAGAGCACAACTAAACAGGGATTTCTAAAAATAGGAAATCTTTAAATATTGGCTGTTCCAGAGCATCACAGAATGGCAGGGGTTGGAAGTGACCTCTGAAGATCATCCAGTCCAATCCCCCTGCTAAAGCAGGATCACCTAGAGTAGGTCACACAGGAAGGCATCCAGGCTGGTCTTGAATGTCTCCTGAGAAGGAGACTCCACAACCTCTCTGGGCAGCCTGGTCCCGATTGAAAGATGAACATGTGAGGAGAGTACTGGAAACTAGCAAAGGAGGAAAAGTACCAATGCAATATTTATAGTAGTTATGGAAACTGTTGGAAAGGGTGTTTGTATGAGTGCAGTGCATGTTCCTTAGTTTACTTTCTCATTCTGTGCTTGTGTAAGTCTAAGTACTTAATGTTTGTTAAGACAGCCATGTCATAATGTTTGTTGAAGTGTTTTTAATTGTCCCTGAGTTCTAATGCTTGCTCTGACTGATGATGTGACACCATCATTACTGCAGTTTAGTTTCCAGTAAAGAATTACAAATTTTTAAGTAAAAAGGATTTCTGGCATTGTGCAGAATGAGTAGCTTCTATTTCTTGAAAGGAATACACGAACAAATACTGTTTTGTTCTTTTTTTGAATAGCCTTCCTCTTTCTGTTTCTCTCCCCTCCCCCATGTATTTATACTACTTCATTTCAGCCTTCATCCTGCTAGACTAAATCAGCATAGTCATTTCAGTCCATTCCAATACCATTCTCCATTCACTGACCATTTTAGGAGTCCTTCCTTGCACTTTGTTCTCATTTAAGTCCCTGGATCTTGCATATGGGTGACCAGAACTGCAGGCGTTCTTCCAGTTTGTGTACTACCAGTGCCTTGTACCATCTTTTTGATACTTCACTGCCTGTGCTAGAAATTTCTCACTGATTGTGTTTTAGGATTACTGTCACTTTTCTTGGGACTTTTGTCACAGTGACAGCTCTGTATACAGGATGTCTTTTTCTCTATTGTTTCTTTTATAACTGGTGAGTTTCAGAGCAGAAATCCTTTTTATTACTCAATCTTTCACAGTGTTCAGTGTCATACCATTCTGATTCCTCCAGGTCTCAAATTTCTT
This sequence comes from Mesitornis unicolor, assembly GCF_000695765.1. Classification (NCBI taxonomy): domain Eukaryota; kingdom Metazoa; phylum Chordata; class Aves; order Mesitornithiformes; family Mesitornithidae; genus Mesitornis; species Mesitornis unicolor. The sequence continues at coordinate 58,722 of NW_010181584.1, forward strand.
CCTTTATGACACTCTGATCTTCCCTTGGGATACCATCAGAAGTGCCACTAGCTTTGGGTCCAGCAAATTTTGTGGAGGTACTCCTAGATTTTTGTGTCAATATTTTTAATGAAAATCCAGAGACTGACTTCTGAGAAATTCCAGTAGTACTGCTCTTTCATTTCTGTCATTTCCATATGTGTCCAGCATCTCACCCGCCTCACTGATTTTTGTATCAAATCCCATTTTCTCTGGATGAATTACTGATTTTCTGTCTGGCACACCATGTGATATCAAAATATTTTTCTTAAAGCAAGTCAGATGCAGGAGAACTAATCTGTCTGCTGTGCAGATAAAGTCCACTACATTTCACCCATGAGAAACAATAGTTATTTTGTCAAAGAAGATTAGATGAATCACACTTGATCTCTTCTTGGTAAGCCTGTGCAATATTTATTCCAGTCTCTGTTCACCTCAGTATGTTTTTACTTACTTTCCTTCAAAATTTCTTCTGAGGTTTTGCCTACTATTGAGAACAGCTGCGACAATAGCCAATTTCACCTTTACCTCCTTTCTTTTATAAGTATAAGCTTTGTGTTTGCTTTTGTATTCTCTTTACGTGATGAATTTATTAAAAATCCGCCTTACTTGCAAGGCCGTGTGTAAGACGGAGGGGAAGAACTTCATGAGATGGAGAAGGAAGTGCCCTTTATGGTGAAGGAAGGGACATGATTTCAAAAAGGGTATGCTTAATACAAAGCAGATTCTCCTGTAGATTTTATAGAAGCAAGTTTGGCACATGATTGAGGTATCTTCATGTGGGCAGCTGTGAAAGATTAAGCTTCTTTAAGACTTAAAACCTTTATAAAAGCATAAAGGATCTGTGGCCATTTACATGCTTAAACACCAACAGCATCAGCTGGGATCTGGACTGTCAGCATGACAGGAGCAAGGTTCATTGTCTGCAAGCAGAGAGGGAGTAGCCCAGGCTCCAGGCCCAGGGGGTGCCAGGCCAGGCGCCATAGCAGGGGTACAGTGCAGAGACATGTTGTCACCTGTGTGGCTTTATGTCCCAAACTGGGTGTCTACGCTGCTCCTTTTGGGAAATGGCAGAAATCCCTCCTACCCTCAGGCAGTGGGGCCAGCTGGTTTGGCCCTGCACTGGAGCGAATTGAGGGAGTACCAGCTTCAGCTGGGTTCCCACTTGTGCTGTCAAAAACCTCTATTTTGGACTTACATCTTATAAAACCTTGACTGTGCTGGTTTTACTTTCAAAGAAATTTTCCATCATGTCTTTCAGACATGAGAAGGAAAGAGAAAAGAAATCTGTAAGCTTTAGCTTCTTGCTTTATTTACTGAAGAACAGTGAAACCTCTTTATTGTGTGAAGAGGCACTGACCACCTATAAAATAAATTAATAAATAGATAACACAAGGAGAAATCAGTTGAGTCTGTCTGAAATCGGTTCCAGTTTGAGCTTGTCTGCTGTCTATGGTGAATCTGGTATGGTTTTAGCACAGGCTGTCGTGAAAACAGGCGTAATCGGTGTCATCACAGGCAGGTCTGTGAGGGGCTTTGGTGATGGGAGAGGTGCTACATCTGGTGCCACCTTCTCTGCTGGAACCAAGGCACCATTTACTGTCCTCCCACTGAGCCTCCGCTTTTCACCAGCTCTCTCACTCCTCCAGCTCTACCTGGTGGGACAGGAAAGCCAGAGGAGAGTTGCACTGCGGCGGTGGGAGCGAGATTGGTGCCAATACTATGCTTGGGCAATGAGAGATAGAAAGAAAAGAGAAGTAAAGCTCTTCTACCCACTTTTAATAAGTTTGTGTGCCCTGTCAGATGCACACATCAATGCAGTGAGGCGCACCAGCGAAGCTACCAACATAAGCACAACTTGCAGGTAATTTTTGTAGTGAAAACAGAATAGTTGTTCTTTGCTAAAACAGAAATCAGAGTTGCCACTGCCCTTGCGGAGCTGTTTGGCTGCAAGTTACCTCCAGCAAGAGCAGAAATGCTTGTGCTGACCAGGTTCTAGTTCCTCATGCTCAGCATGTCCCAGCAGGGAACAGGGCGTTTCCATTTTTAGTTGAGCCATTACACTGAGCTGCCAACAGCAATGCACCTTCTAAGACTGTGCCAGTTGGGGCTCTACAGAGATTTTGGAATAATGAACCAGCTTGGAGTCCATTTAAAAAGAAAAAAAAAAAAGCAACACTAAACAAAAAACCAAAAGCACAGAGGTTTAGAATCTTTCAGTTCAGACTCTCTTTAATTCCTCGCTAGGGAAAATTTCTTGCTGCTGAGTTTTAATCTACCATAAGAAAAGTTTCTACTACCTTTCTCAACTTTTAAATGGGAAGGAATTTACATATATTTTTCTCATAAAGCCAATCTGGTGCTTCTTTTGCCATAGTGATTTTGAAACAAATATTTATATTCTGTGCTATTGGTAATGGAGAAAAATCTATTTCTGGAAAAAATGGAGAAAATCTATTTCTCCAAAAAAGCATTTGAAATCTCAATTGTTTCTTGTTGGTTTGTTTGGAAATGTTATTTCTGTAACTTGTCACAGTAGATTGGCAAACACTTTGTTTTGCCAGATATATTACTTCACAATTTTTAAAGAGATGCAAATAACTTGTATATACGAATGTCACAGCTGATCAGATTCAGTCAAAACAGAATTGAAGAATGCTTTCTGAGGGCATGATGGTATTTTTTTCATTGATATTTTTCATTTTGTATTGTTTATCTTGTGTTATGAACTAGTTTATTTTGACAAAAGCAAGGCTAGTTCACTTGGGTATTATGCAGTGTCTCTTGAGACATCATGGAGATAATGCTTTGTAAAAAAAACAGCCAAGCAATAATCCTAAATTTTCCAAACTAAAATTAAATTGAAATGAAGAAGCAAAGAGAGGCCTTGTCTTAGATGGCTTTCATTTTTTCCTGTCTGAAATTGGTTAGTGTCTGCAATGGGAGTAATTGGAGAGAATTTCTAAGCAGGTTGGCTTAGCTCCTTTTTCAAATACAGCCATAGTCCAGCAGAAGAATTTCAGCTGAAGGTTTTTGCCTTCATTTTTTGTTGTTGTTTCTGAGAAATCATTGTTTTCATCTTTATGCGTTGCTATTCTGTTATCCTCATGCATATAGACGTATTTCTGGAGTGATAAATATCCTTGGGAAAGTAAGGCCCTCAAGGGAATGTTAAGACAATTACTCATGGTCAGGGTGGAATAAAGTGATAGAAAAGATATAACTGTCTTCAGGAACCTCAAGGCATGATGTAAAAATTACTTTATTCAGTTCTTGTAGTCAACAAGGACAAAACAAATAATGGATTTACAATACAGAAGAGAAAATGTCTGTCAAATAACAATGACAACAAAGCCAAAGACTAGATAAGTAATGGAACAAGCTGCAGGGGAATACTCTGCAGTTATTAACACCAGAGATGTTCTAGTTTACACCAAATTTTCTCCTTGTTGTCCTGATTCTGATTACAAGGATGTGACCTCAGCAAGTCTTACTGTGTTTTCTGGGCCTCTTTCCTCTCCTAGTCTCCTGTATATTCATTTATTCTCAAAGGCTTTTAACACCAAGCATCATGAGGAGGGAACGTGAACTCCTTCACTTATTCCTGAACTATGTGATTCTCTAGGCTTCTTTATAATGTAAAAGGCTTGGGGTTACAATAAATTATGTCTGTTAATATACAATGCAGATGCCCTAGGATATAAAGCAGGAATTAATTTTAAAATGTTTGTACTCTCTCAAATACTTTTAAGTAAAAGGTCTTTTTCCCAGTCTAAAATACAATGTTTTAACTTTTTTTAGTGGTATGACTGAAATGCTGGTTTAATGTTTCAGCCTGTGAAGAATAACAGTAACATAAAGTAGGGCAATATTACAGCCTAATTAAACCCTTTTAAAGCATAACTTTTGATGACAGTAGTTTTACCTATCTGAAACTATGCTCTGGCGGCTGCAGTATCAAACAGATAAGTTTGTATTGGCAGGTGAAGTGAAAAAACTCCACTAGAGTAGCTTATAAACTGAATGTGTCACTTGAAAATGTGTTGCTTAAATATCTCCTCTTGTTAAGCCTGTGGTCTAATTAACTTGATTTTCTGCCTGCCTTTCAAGAGGTTAAGTTTGACATCTGTAGAGTTAATACTATCTAATGTCCATCTAGAGATTGATTAATGTTCTATAAAGCCATTTGAAGATGCTTGGCACTTACGAAGTTCATTATGGTGATGATCTCAGATGAAAACACTAATAAGCACTGAGGTTCAATGTTTCCAGAGCAGCTTGCACCCTGTTTGCACTGTTTTCCTTTTTTGTGAGTAGCAATTACTCAGTTTGGTCTATGTTAAAGGACTATGCTTCAGCAGTTTTATTTTTATTCTGCCAGTCTGACTTTGGGACTCTAGCCCAGATAGTTAAAAACATAATTTACAGATTAAGACAATTTGTAGGGGGAGAAAACAATTTAGGCAGTTGTGGTTGCATAACTAAGATGCAGTTTGCACAGTGAGTTAATGAACTTCACCTCAGCAAGTCCAACTGGGTTCCAATAGCAATTGAGTTCACGAGGAGAGGGAAGATTGGCATCTCCCCACAGATCACTGAGTTGTTGCTGCCTTGCTTAGCACTGCTATGGCAATCCAAGGTGGAATAGCAGGTGGACTATATACATGCTGGAGTGTTGTGAGCGTAGGGTATATCACACAGGATTTGGCCTGTTCCAATTTGTATCCAGTGGCCGCTTCCTTCCTTCTCACATTTTATTTCCACAAAGAAGAGGAAAAAAAAAGTTATTTGTCAATTTGGAGCGTATATGTATAAATACGCATGTTTTAAAGAGAGTACATGGTTGTAGGGATGCAGAAGGGGAGGGAGGAGGAGTGTTATTGCTAAGGTGGGTTGTCCTAAGTAGAGCAGTTGTAGTGGTGGTACCACATGTTTTCAAAGAAGTCAAGGAGAGCTGGTAGGTGTGCATCTCCTGGTTCTTGGGCCAGCAATGTAGTTTCAGCACAGCTCAGAACCAGATCTGAAATAAAAGATGAGCTGCCATCGCTCTAGGATGTGTCATACAGTGAATTCCCTCACTTTAATCACAGGCAATAATTTTTTTTTTGTTGATATTGATGTCACCTTTCTCTGTGTCCCAGTCTGTTACCTTGCCTGGCATTTTGAATGTATCTGGGATTGATTCAAAGCAAGTGGTTCAATTTAGAGTGCTTAGGTTAAGTACAGAGGGTTTGTGGCAGGTCTGTGCTGGGACTGCATGGCTATTTCAGTTGTAACTTTTTTTTCTAATAAGGGAATGACTTGGTACTAGGAAAAAGAATATTTTCTTCCCTGGCTTGACTTCTGGTTTGTTGGTTTTTCTATCTGTTCATTTGTTTTTCTTCCTTGCAGGTGCTCTTGTTGTTGCTCACTTATAAGATCAATCACCAAAAACCAATCTTTTTTTTTTTCCACAATGACCACATTATTTTTTTTGCATTATAATTTTAAGCATTTCATTTTAATGAGGGGGTCTGTGTGAAGGAAGGGGGGATGGGAGCTGCTAAGGTAGCAAGGGGGAACTTAAAAAAAATCTTTAGACTTTCCAGGTTACTGTTTGTAGTGTTTTTCCAGCAGGTTTTCATAGGCTCCTTTAAGTTTTGCTTACAGATGGAGCCCAGCCAGCCTAGTCAGCCTATTTAAAACAGAATTAATTTTCAGTGACAGTTCCTCTCTTGTGAATCAAAACACCATGCTCTGTATTTCAAAAGGTAACCAGAGTATATTCTTGATGAAGTATCTCACAGAAGGTCTTTGGAGAGACATGAGCTGTAACCTGTAGTACAGTATGTGTAACTTCCTAATAAAAAAATGGGTAATTAGAGGTGAGAGTGTGCTTTTTAGGAAGGATCCCTTCAGGAGGATAGGCAATGAGCTGGTGCTCTCTAGAACAGTCAGAGTAAGAAGTGAAAAGGCAGCAATCCTGCCATGAAAGGCAGTCTCTCAGTACACTGCTTGGGGCTGGGGGGGGACAACATTGAGGAGATGGTGAAGGCAGAGCAAGTGCCCACTTCTGCACGCAGGAACTTCTGCCTCCAGCCCTCAGTGTGCTGCATCTGCAGTGGTGCATCCGCTAATAGAAAATGTGCCAGAGTATGGCATTTAGGAATAAACTTTGCCAATGGGTGCTGTAGGGCTAAAAAGAGTGGTTACGCAGTGAAACTGCCTTGATGCTGCTCTTTATGAATGCTGAGAATATCTACCTCCCCCACTGCTACTGTCATTCGTCTTGATTTGTCTGGAGATAAGGTTAAAGCAAGTTTTTGTGAGGGCTTAGCAGAGAAAGGATTGCAGCAGGGAAGGAACTAGGGTATCAACATGTAACAGACGTGATAAGGTGTTTCCTTTGATAGGTCTGAGCTTGGCCCTCTGTCAGTCCCACTATCTGTGTCAGTCGGACTTCAAGTAGACATTCAGTCTGCGGGCTTAGAAATTGTCAGAAATGCTTTTTTTTTTTTTTTTTTTTTTTAAGCTTTCATGTATCCATTGTTGCCTTGTGTGTTTTGCAGGGTGTCAGGAACCTGACAGAGCAGGGGTGTTCTCTTTTGTAAGAAGGTTTTGCATAGTGTTTTTACTTGTTAAACAAGCTTCTGTAGATTCTGCTTTATATGTGTAATACCTTCTGATACTGTGTGTTTTAACAGAAATGACCGTAAACACTTCATAGTCCCTAAAGAAATTTATCACGTTAATCATTTAAGATTCTTTTATATTGTTATTCAGCGATACTGTAAATATGCCAGAACGTAATTGCAGATCTGTGCTTGCAGATGTGTGTCTGTTTTCACAAAATACATTCCTTTTTGATACGGCAAATACGAGCCCTCTTTTTTTTTTTCATACCATTTCCACTCTCACAGCATTTTCTCCTAGAAGTGCATGACTAATTTGAATGAAGAGCTCCCTCACCTCTGAAGATGATACTCCAATCTATCCATCAGGTTTTAAAACTGCGTTTTCTTATTGTTATCCATTACTTCTTTTTTTGCTTATGGGGAGTAGTGGAGGAGTGAAGAGGGAAGCAGAGCAGTTTCCTGTTTGCCCAACAGTGTGCTGTGACACATTGTAGAGGTAGTTTAAAGTTACTCATATCTGGCACCTGTTTTATCACGAAAAATAAGCTGCTTTTGAAAGAGATGGAGAACCCTTATCAGCACGATGCTGACCCTTTGTAATCTTTTTCATTTCCTTGTTGCAGGTAAGTGCCTTTTTAGTAACTCTTCTCTCTTTTCACTTTGGCTTTCTGTCTGCATTTCCAAACCATGATGGTCTTCAGCTCCGTTCTAAGTAGGAGACGTGCAGTGAACACTGTATTTACTGAGAGTTGCAAAAAGGAATTATTTTTACAAAGTTAGACTGCCTGTGTGAACACTACTGGCTTCATTGGTTTCTTTCAGTTCACCATCAGCTCTGAATGTGGCAAGGTAAGTCTGTCTTCAGCCACCTCCTTATGGACGTAGCACAGATGCTACCTCTGAACTTATGGGTCTCTTGGTACTGATGAGTGTGGGGCTTTATTGACTTGTGCTACCGTAGTCAGGGTTGGTTTTCCACTGCTTTTATTTGGGACAATGAGAAAGGTGGATTTTTAAATAGTGGCTCCTTTATTTAATGATATCTTTGGAAGGAGAGGTGCATTTCTGACACAACATCAGTCACCTTCAAAGCGAACCTAGGTAGGTTAGTGAAGAGCTTAGGGCTGTGTGTGTCATAACCAATCCTAGTCCTGCTGCTGTCATCAGGCTCGAGGCTTCATGGAATCCTTGTTTTTCATTGCGTAGTGAAATTTATTCTTAGCCTCGAAGAAGGAAAGCTTACAGACTGTAGGAAGCCTTTTATGTGTACTTTTCTTCCAGTTTCCCTCTATAGTTCCCCTAATGAGAAGTCTCATTGGCTCAGAGAAATGCTGTTGCCTTATGTCTTCATGAAGAGTTTGAGTTGGTAGTTTTGCTGCATGTTTAACAGTTTCATATTCTTTCTATTCCAACTAAATGTGTCATTAGGTAAGGTAAATTGTTGAAGGTCTCTTGTAGCCATGGGTAATTTTGGTGCTCTGGAAATGCTGCATAACATGTTAAAGAGAGGGCATTTTTGCCCTGCTTTACATGATCAGCTCCTTGCTTTCCTGAGTAATTGTTTATATGCTATTTTGGTGCTGAAATTTTGGATTTGGATTCATTCCTGATATCTTTGTCTGGGATGACATTTCTGAGACACACACACATGCGCCTACACCCCTGGGGAAACCAGTGGCACATCTTGCACAGCTCAGTGTTGCGGTGTGCTTCCTTATCCTCTTTTTGTTTCAAAGCAGGTGAAACAAAGCCCTCACATAATTCACCTAGATTGGGAATTTAACAAATGCAGCTTAGCTTTTTTGCATTATTTTGCTGTGTCTTGAAGCTCAGTTGCTTGTATCTTATTCTCTCAATCAAAGTAAAAAGGACCGGGTGGCTTTTGTTCTAATACCATTTGAGCCTTCGAAATAGCACTGTTCGCTAAGAAAGAGAATTAGATGGTTGGCAGCAATATTACAGTTTCATTACTGCACTGCTGTTGCTAGCGACCTTCCTTGCCTTAAATTACAGTTTCCCTGTCATGTGCCAGAAAGGTAGCCAAAGGTTTTCTGTGAAATTATTGCCAGCAGACTACAGGGATCAGTGGTATAGATAACTTGGCAATCGCTGTATTTCTGCAGTATTAGGTGTGCTTTTTTGTACATACTCTTAGGTGTTACTGAAAGAGTTCTTGATTGCGTATATAAAAATGGTCATGGAAGTAGCTATTTTTACTGTATCATATCTTCAGGGAGAAGCCGAAATATTACAGTGCTCTTTCTCCTAAGAGCTAGTGAGAATTAGGTGCTCTTTGGTTGTCTTCTGTTACTGGCAAGTAATAATCCCAGAGGAGCCTGTGCCAAGTGGAGATGGTGTTTCCAAGGTCCATATTGTGCCCTTTGTTTGTCGATGTTGCTGCACTTCAGAAAGTGCAGCGATCTTTCCATCCCCCTACTTTCTGATCAAATATTACCATCTCCATTCTGGGAAATTGGAGAAAACAACAGAGGGTATAAGTGACTCTTCTGACACCCAGAATTAAGCAGCAGATCAGTAATAGAAAACACAGATCTCACTGAAGATTGAATCACATGGATCGCAGGTACATTACAGACAGGGAAATGTTTTCGATCTCCTCTCTCCCTGGGACTTTGCAAACCAGTTTCCTGGGCCTCTGCATCACTGCTTCCCTCATCTCAAAATTGCTGATGCAATTTCAGGATGCTTTTCTTGATGAGTTTCATGGCACACAGGGTCTGTTAATACCACCTGCAGCATAGAGGCTTACTCCTCACCACAGGTGTCTGTCTGTCCCTTTATGTGTGACAGCATTAATGCCAGGTGACTGTATTTGTACGGCTGACTGAATAATTTGATTGATTTAAGCTGTCTGCTTGCTCTTGAAATATTTGAGAATACACAGCAATGCTACCACTTTTATTTATTATCTACATAATCAAATCTAGTTGTATTTTGTAGACCAATTGTACTGGGCTGACATCTGTGAATGAGGTGCCTCATTTGTCATTAGTAAATTGTCTTCGATATGCATTCCCAGTGTGATGAGTCCAAGCCTTAAATTTACAGAAAAATGACTGTTTAAATCACCTCAACTTGTCTCCTCATAGCATAATGAATGGATTTTGAAAATAATGGCTTAGGCAATTCCTAATTTCAAACGTTCCCCCTCATAGTAGATACGGCTGTTTATTATCTTGCTTTCACACCAGTACAACCTTTTTCATTTCTTGAATTCAGGAACTTCACAGTGGAGGTCAGAATGTCCATATGCCATTTTAAAGATGTGGTGGGGAATGAGTATCTAGTATCTACGTAGCAGTTTAGCAGTCAGGAAGAAAGCAGAGGTTTCTTAAGATCAAGGGCAACACCTTGCCTGGAGAGGTATATTACTGTGTCTGTCTGCTGTTGTAGCTTTGTGGAGAGAGAGGGGTTTTCTCTGCGTTACTTCCAAGTATTGCACAAAATAAACTCTAAGATTAAAAAAATGTATATTTTTTCCCTTTCCAAGGGGAAAATAATTATAGGTATCTACACATAGCTTACTTTTTAAGGTGAGGGAAAGATGTAATCAGCACTTCAGGCTATCAGCCAAGCTTCTGTTGAACTGGTGGCCTTTTGTTCATACTGGTTCAGTGAGGTGACACACCAGCCTGGTGTCTGGTCTGGTGCACTTGTCCTTTCCTGGAGTCTGCCTTGCATGCAGAAATCCCTGTTGTCTGTGTTCAGTTCACCGAAGCAACTTTGAAATTTAAATTTCTGCTGTACTTCAAACACCGCCATGTAATCTGTGCCCTTCCAAGACAGGTTTATGCAAATACCTGACTGTTCTCGACACAGAAGACGTTCAGCCCTGATGATGCTGTTTTTCATGGGAAAAGGCATTTAGAGAGGGGGTAAAAAAGGAAGGTATAACTCTTTTCTTCTTTTTCAAATTGTTTTCTTTTTCTTGTTTTCTACCAATCCACAGAGGAACAACATAACGCATCAAATCTGCTTACTGCTTGAAAAGTCTGGGATGCTTGAATGTCTTTGTCGTAATTTTGGAAATGAACTGACAGACAAAATTGTGTTGGGTAGACACTAAAAATACACATGTAAACTCCCAGGTAGAAATTAGCTCTTTTTTTGCCAGTGCAATTTATGATGAGAAATGAACTAAGCTTTTTCCTCAAAGTCACAACTATAGATCAGCCAGAAGCTTGAAGGATTAGTTGAATCCTGAGAGGTGGCACATTGATCTACAGCCCCAAGAATTGTGCCAAGAAAGGAAAATCAACAAGATCTTCACCTGATTTATGTAGGCCAGACATCTGCGACTCGCCTTTTGAAGGTGATCTCACAGAGGCGTAATTAAAACTTGATGATGTTATTAAAGAATCATGATGATTTGTGTCCCTGCATTGTAGCCGTGTGTGTGTTATTATGTGGTTATAAATGTGTTAGTTCCTGCTTGTGAAAATGAAGGTTAGAGAGTGCTGGGCTTAAGAGCAGGAATTTTGCATGCAGCTCTTATGTAGAAGGTCTCAAAATTATCTAGTGCTGAACCTCTGTTTCAGTTTGCAACTAGTCCAATTGCAAGTTAGTTAACAAATAAACCCAAGACGTTTTTAATTAGTAAAACTGAGCAGTTTCTAATTTTGCCCACTCCACAGAGAGAGGCAGTGCTCTGATATTGGAGATGCTCACTTGGGTCAGGAGAGAGTGGAGTAAGACCACAGGTTGTGATATGGTCTACTTCGGTCTGGAAATGACTACTAACACAGCATTGCCTTTTCCTTCATCCTCACCTCACCTGTCAGCAGGCAAAAGAAAGTGTTGGGACAGGGGTTGTCTTTCATTAGGTACTTCAACACTCTGAGCAGAACAGAGTCTTGACCTGAGCTGCAGCCTGTAGCTATACTGTAATATAAACACTGCTGATGTGCTTAATTTCTGATTTTTCTGTTGAATTGTATTATTCTGAATAGAATTTTTGAGACATACAGAAAGCTACTTTTGAAGTTGAGTATGGATTTTTTTCTCCCTCTTTGCTTCTGGTTTCTGGTGGAGATTTTGAAGAAGCTGTTTATCATTCAGTTTTGAATTTTTCTTAGGATTTGTTTTGTGCTTTAAGACATTGATCTTGCTTTCTAACACGCCTAACTTTCTCCATTTATATAAATAACAGTGATTTTTACTCTTTCATTTTCAGACTGAAAAGTTATAAACCAGATATGCCTAGATGTAAAAAAAAAAACACAACAAAACAACCAATGGAGGGGGAGGGAGGTGGCTTTTCTGATTCTGCATGCAGAACAGTCAACATAGTAGATACAGTTTGGGGCTGATTACCATAAGAAGCATGAGTTAGTACCAATGATCAGGTTTCTGAGAATCCCTAGCCTTTCCATTAATTTTGATTTATTGATTTTTATGAGCAGAGCAGTGATAAGCTCAGGCTCTGAGGAGGATCAGAAAGGGCAGTGCATGTCAAGGGTTATTGCCTTGTTTCACGCTGTGATTTATACACCCAAGGTGCTGGCTGTGTTCTTCTGCTTGGTGTTATTTTATTTCTTCACATCATTACAGTATTTCATGAGTTAAAGACAAGTGTCCTGTGAGATGCTGTTCTGTTGTGTCTCTGACATTATTAAAGGCTGAAGGTCTGATTATTGGAGGTGCTGAGTCCTTGCAGCTTCAGTGAAATGAATGGAAGCTGAAGGTGCTCTCAAAATCATGCCTGGGGCATTTTATTCTTTTAAAAGGATTGAGTCGTGCCTCATAAATATAGGTCTGTGCTTTGACTCATTCCCCCTTGACTGCATATCCTTTGAAGTAAATGGAGTTTATTTGATTAGAATGAAACCTGTGCTCCAAAATTAACTCTCATCCTTGCTATGTAGCTGAGGAATTGATTAGATCTTAGTAAATCTGATGTTAAAATTAAGCTTCAAATTTACAATTAAGCTGTGGAGCTTTGCTTTATAATTGGAATACTGAATGTTAGGAAAGATCAGAAACACTTTTCCTTTGATACTAAGCACAACTCATGCTCCTGTGTGGCATAGGTAACTAAAGGCACTGAAAGGTCAGTTTTGTGCCTAGAAGAGGTATCAGGACCAAATATTTTCAGCTGATGCAGGGAGTCAGCCTGCTTGAGCCCTTCACATTCTCCTGCAAAGAGTCTTAATTCTGACTTCTCCAGTTCCACTGAGAGAAAGCAGATGCCAGACAGTGATCCAGCCTCAGGGAAAGGGTGCTGAGGCACTATCCTAGTGCTCAATAGTTCTGCTGTTCCTGCAGAGGAGGAAGCTTACCTAAGCAGTGGCAGTTTGATCCTGAAGTAAGGGAAGATGCTGCTGTATAGGCATGAGTGACTGCTGGAAAAGTCCAGAGGAGCACTCATGCGGAGATGAAAGCCGCAGCTGTGAGATCTGGGGACTGGGTATACGAAGAAAGTCAACTTGAGTGGTTTTTTTTCTTTTTTTTTTTTTTTTTGTTTAAGAACATAAATATGCAACCTACTGGTTCTGCACATCATAGCAAGATTTAAGGGTCCTCTTCAGTCTTTGGCTAAAGCCCCTTCTGTTCCCAGTTGCTCAGATGTGCCCAGAGGTCAGCATTGCTTCAGCCCTTAGGTTTGGAATATCCATTCTTTGCTCAAAGAGACTCACAGCAGTCTTGTCAAACTGTACTTTTCCTTTTTGGGAACATCAGTATAGTATTTTTTCAATTTTCCCTCCTTAAAGCCAGTATTTGATTAAAAAAAAATAAGTTTGGGTTTGTTTGTTTTTTTCTTTCCATCTCAGATAAGGGACAGGTGACAGAAGATCTATTTCTTTTCTCTCCAGTTATTTTCAAAGAGCAAATTTAATCAGTTACATTCTCACCCATAGATTTGTCTAGATTTCTCTGGTTACCTCTGTGGTATATCCATGTACAATGTGGTAGATCATCTGCTGTGTCAGCAGAGCTTCACATTTCTACGTGTGCATTGATCTAACACTGTTTTGTGAATGATAGGGTTTGGTGTTTGGTTCTCAGCAGGGAAGGTGGTACATGCTGTTAGCAGTGGGGAAGACTGTTGCTTCATGGAGGAGGCTTGTGCTTCTTCCCTGTGTCTTACTGGCTTGGCCTGAACAGCAAAACTTGTCAGAAAAAAAAAACCCATTGAGAGAATATTCAGGCAAACAGGTAGTTGTTTCCTCTTGTCTTTGCTGCTCATCTCCTGCAGACAGGCTCTGTACTATGTTTTGTTGTCTTTACGACTTCAGACAAAGGATGGCTTTTCAAGATGATGTTTTGACATCCTTTGCCACTAGAACTGAGATTCCTCTCAATTACAGTGTTTTCTAAATATTGTGACTGATTGTATTTTGTGTTTGTTTTGAAGCTCCTGCCTGTACATGTTTTATTCCACCCGCCTTGTTTTTGTGTTTTTAGCCAGTGAGACCTGCAACGATTTCCATCCCATGTTCTTCACCCATGACAGATCGTTTGAGGAGTTCTTCTGTATCTGCATTCAGCTCTTGAACAAGACATGGAAGGAAATGAGGGCAACTTCAGAAGACTTTAACAAGGCAAGAAAAAGGGTGTGGGGGGGGAATAACTGGGCAAGATGGTGAAACAAGGCCACGTATTCTTCCCTAGAGGCACAGAGCTTTGCTAATCCCCCTTCTGCCGAGCGCTGTGGAGTTTCATCTGTTCCGATTCTTTGCACATCAGAGCGCCAGCATTTGGAAAGTGGGGATAGGGGATGGGAGGTGTAAGGGAGGCTCACAGACCTTTCTCAGTCATCTTGGACTGCAGACTGTGAAACGAAAAACCTGGCTTGAGGGGAAATTCTGCCTTTTTATGTTAGCAATATTATGCTGAAGTGCGGCAGCCTCCGAGGTTGTAAATAATGCAAAGAGAATGCTGCAGTGATAATTCTGTGCATCCCTTTCATTTCATGTGAGCACTAAAGTGATGAAATATTCAAGAGTGGACACAATCCTGACAATGTGCAGTTTAGCTCACTAAAACAAAACAACCAAACCAACCAACTCCCCCCCCTGCCCCCCAAAACCCCTCTCAGTATTGCACCCTTTTTGTTGTAAGACAGAATTCTGAAAATTTCAGCCAATCTCCGGGCTATCAGCAGAGCTATGGAGAACAGGGCTATCTGTCTTAATGGTCCCTTCGTCATGCTACTTTAACTGCCTAATTTACCATGAGGCTGGACAGTATCTTTGGCATTTTGTAAGAATGACAAACCTGTGCTTTTGTGGATAGCTGGCATCCTTGTCTTTGCTGGGATCCTCTGAATGGATCTTGAGCCTCTCCCTGACACTAGATGTTAGTTATAGAGCAGCTGCTGGAGAATGCTGCCATACAGGTGCTCTGAATTCACCAGGCTCCAAATGCTGTCTGAGAGCTGGTATGAATGGTCATGTCTAACTTCTAATTGGATCCATCTGTTATTCAAGTGGTCTAAATGTCCATTTCCCACTGCAGAGTGAAGATGAATCCTTAGGACATAGTGTGGAATAACCTTTGTTGAGTTCTTGTAGGCGAAATAGTTGACAGCAGTACCAGAGTCCTGTCAGAAGGGAGAAGGGAAGTCCAAAATGCATGCTGTTATAGTGAGATGACTTAGAGGCTTCTTCTTGCATGGAATTTCTGACACGCTTCTCTTACCTAATGGTGCAGGAGCACACAGAGAGAAGTAGCAGGATAATTCGCTGAACAGTACAAAGCCTAAAATCAAGGGCTTAAGAAGGGAACAACTTTTTTAAGACTACTTCATAACATGTGGTTGTTTCAAAATAAGTATTGGCAGCTGCCTAATAATAGCAAGCCTGCTGCCTCAGTAGAAGAAGGATTTGTGTACATGATTTCCCACAATTTGAGTCGGAATATTATTACTAATCCTATGGGATTCAGGAAAAAATGGTCCTGTTTCTGGCAACAACCCAGAGCACACTAAAAAGAAGACATTTACTTTTCAGTGTTGGGAATTGCTATGGGGCTTCATGGAGGATCAGATGGTTTCTTTACTGATCCAACTGGTTTGCTATTTGTGTTGTCTGTTGCTGACAGACCTGTGACTTCACCCAGCAGCTCTTTCAGGTTCAGCATGGCAGGTCCTACTGCATGTGTCATCGAAGACACAGGTGGTCCTTACCTCCATGAGGCAAATCTGAAACACTTGCCATAATGTTACCAGATTTTTAGTCTGGTGGTGGCACTATGGTGCAGGAGAGATGAGTCCAGGATCTCTGCCTGAGGAAATCACTCTTGATTTTGTAACTGCTTTTGTAAAGGGGAGAGGATACTAAACTCTTGTGACAATCATTTCGAACAGTTCAGTGATTATGTTCTGCTTATATAAATCCTTTCTTTTAGTCATAAGAAGATTTTTGTGCTCTTATCCACTTCAAATGACATGTGGAGGTAATGTGTATTACTCAGCTGATAAATGTCTAAAGGGATCTGTGAGTGAAACAAACTCTGGTGTTGTGTGGGCTTGTGAAGCACTTCTGGATTTGTGAGGTATGACATGTTAAATAGTGGTACCCAAGGTTTACCCATCTGGCTGGTGGGGGACAGCTGCCAGTTCTGATGGTTTTACCAAACTAAACAGCACCATTTTCAATCCTCACCTGGCAAGAGGCTTTGGTCATCATGGCATGTTAATGCTCTTCCTGCATCTTTCCCATGTGCTATGGGTACCTGTTTCTATGTAGTTACTTTTGAAAACTTGGCAGGTGAAGGCCAGGTGGACCCAGGGAGCATTCATCCCCTACTTTCAGGAACGAATGGGGAGAAAGCAGACCCCACAAGATGCAATGGCTTGGTTACTGTGGAAAAATTCTCTTTTATCCTCTCTTTGTGTTACTATTTTTCAGTTTCAATAACTTGATTGTCATGGCAGTGTATGAAACACCACTTTGCCACAGTTCACTACCCACCTGGCTGATGGGATCGTTCATTTTCTTCCTTTTTACTTTCCTCCCCCAGAATCTCCAAAACCTATTTGGACACTCGGTATATTAGAGGGTAAGTCTTGAGACCTGGAGATTCTGCTTAAAAGCTAATCCACTTGCTTTGATCTTTAATCATAACTGAAGAAAAGGAGCTTTTTGTTTACTTTTAAACTTTTGATAAATCACAATAGCTTGTACATTAAAGGGCTGTAGGAGGTCCGTGTGCCCATACAGAGATGTATTTCCTCCTTCCTTGCACTGGAGAATGATAGGTGCAGACAGAAGTGAGGTGATTTGAAAACGTCCCCTCAGGTTTCAGTGCTGGTTCTCAAGGGTTTTTTAAGCATTAGATTAAGACTTTTGATGACAAAATGGCATACTGCACCATCATGGTTTCTCCGTCTGTGCTGTGGAGATTTCATATAGGTTTGTTCATTTTTAAAGCTTCAAAAGAATAATTAAAACAGCGCTTTGCTCATAGTTGGAAAAAATCCTTGGTGTTTTAGTGAAACATTTATGATCTCATGCTTTGTGTGTCTGATTCTCATTCATTAGAACAGACACCTTTTGTCAACTCTTGCATTAGAAATATTCCTTGGATCTCTATGGTGATAGCATGATACTGTCAGACCTAAAACTTTTTTTACAGTCCTTTAATATACTGGTAGATGTCTGAATAGAATAATTCAGTTAGGCAGCTACGCTTATATTATGCCTTTATAACATTTTAAGTCATACATAATTCATGTCTGGTGAGTTTTCTAGAGCAATTAAGATGCAGTTGGATAGACAGATGTGTAAGTGGCAACAATTCCATTTGAAACCTTTTTGTTTTCCTTTGAGCCTACAGATGATCAAAGGACACTTTACAAGCTCTGTCCTCCACAGTCATTTGTGAGCAGACAGCATGGTTTATGACTTTGAAAATATAATTGTCTCCAAGATTTACATAATTCTGCATGTTTTATTGCAGCAGAAGAAAGCATTGTGTATTAATTTTTGGAGTCTGTGCTAAATGTAAGAAAGCTGGACTGAGGTATCTCACACTCAAGCATCTACAAACCTTAATCACAAACCTATCCATTCAAATAGGTGTCCCTCAGTCAGTTTTTCCTCACATACGGACTACTTACACTCTGCTCAGGGTAATCAGGCCCTGCTGTCACACAAACTAAGATGTACTTACAATTTGGGTTGTTTTTTTTGAATATTATGGTAGGTGGAAGTCAGGGTAACCACCCCACTGTAAAATTCCTTCCAAATGCAAGCATACTCCCAATTGAAATTTTTTTTGTTGAATTCCACTCATTGTACTTAAGTAAATGCACTTGTGTTGTCCTATTGAGGAGTTACCTTGAGATCACTATCTTGTTAGTGATCTTCTTTTAAAATACGCATTTTATTTCTCAGGAGACAAGGAGACCACAGACAGGACATTACGTAGGAGACAAGATTATCCTCTTACCTCTGTTCTCCAGAGATTTCAGTCAGCTGCTACTTGTAGGTTTGAAGTTCACATACTAATATGAAGAAGGGTGAGCAAATGGATTATTTGAATTGCAGGGCCACCCATAGCGTGTCTTAAAAAACCCAAACTTGTCATAACGAGACACAGATTATAATTTTACCATGTTAAAGTTAAGTATGGGATGCCAAAACTAAGAAACTTTGAGAGTCCTGTGGTGTATGGTGCTTGAAATCAAAATCTACTGCATTCACTGAAACTGCAAGATTAAGGAATAGGAAAGTGGGATGAGGTTGGCTACTGATGCTACTGATGCATTTTTCTCATTACTGAGAACTCTAGTTAATTTATTTTGCCTGCTGGCCATGTGTTTGAGATCCTCGTAGTATAAAAGACCAGCTTTTACATTTTCCATGAGAATTTATTTTGTAATAAGAAAAACATTCTCAGAAAACCAAAAGCCCTCTGGTTTCAGCATTTTGGCAAAGCTAACATTCATTTCACAGTGGCATTCCT
>NW_010181584.1:77315-82843 GCF_000695765.1 Mesitornis unicolor
TGCATTTGTGGTATTTGACTCTTTCAGTGATACACCAGGCCGCAGCGCTGGATCCCTGTGCAGGAGTGGGGTCTGCTCAGCAGGATGATGATATATGTCGCTGACAGGTATACACGTAACAAACTGTCCTGTGTGGTAATCAGCAGCATAGACATTGTTCACAGTGGCAGCAGATGCAAGCAATAAATGCCCTACGTGAGTCCTGTAATTAAATACTGAAACGAACACTGTGGTTTTGATAACCGCAAAAGATGTTTATTGCTCATGCTCAGACCCTGTGAACATTTTTCCTTGCTCTGTGACAAGATAACAGGAAAGGTAACCAAGCATAACATAAAAATGAAAAATACCATTCATTTCCTTGCTCGCTGGCAGTTTGGAAATGCCGTGCCACAGGTTTCTCTGTGTTGTCACACTTTCGGCAGGTGTAGGATGAATAATTGTGTAAAGCTAGGGTCAAAATATGACTGAATGTTCAAGGGCAGGCTTTTAAGGAGCATACTCGTGTGACTGGTGTTT
Source organism: Mesitornis unicolor (assembly GCF_000695765.1). Lineage (NCBI taxonomy): Eukaryota > Metazoa > Chordata > Aves > Mesitornithiformes > Mesitornithidae > Mesitornis > Mesitornis unicolor. The sequence continues at coordinate 77,835 of NW_010181584.1, forward strand.
TGTGTGGAAGTGCATTGTGGGCCAACACCACCATCAGGCAATGCAGGTTACCCAGAAGGAAGCCAAGGTATAGAGAGTCATTTGGAAAGGGTCAGAGCAGCAACATGGCAGAGGAACTATCACTGGCTTTGCTGGGTCCTCTGCAAATCGGGGAGACTACAGGACCAGACTGTCTGAAATGTCTGCCTGGCTGCAACCTTGTTGTAGTGCTTGTCCTTGCCATGGCAGCTCCATGCCCGACCTGGAAGTGGCAGGGCTTTGCCACACACCTAGAGGAGGAGCAGGGCTCCCAGCATGCTCAAGCAATCCCCTCTAGTGGCATTGACAATATTCTGCACTTTTCTGCTTGTTGCAGAGTTGGTGGAGTCTTGATAACCCCATTTTACAGAAAGGAAGCAAAGGCACCCAGAGCTCAAATGCCTTGACAGTGAAGCAGCGGCAGGGCCAAAAGCAGGACCAGGATGTCTGGCCGTTTGCTCCAGCCTCCTCCATCAGCCCGTCAGAGCTCCTGGCTGAAGCAGCATCTCCAGCCCCAAAAGGCACTGCTTTCCTCAGTGTCTTTCCCACCCCTTCACAGAGATGCTTGGAGAAGGATGGCAAATGATAGCTATGGGAGCATGAAAGAAGAACCATTACATCAAACAGGAGAAAAAGTAATTCAGACAAACTTGAAAGTAAAATCTGTTTGTCAGTCTGTAAATCCATGTGTCACTTGCTTTTCCTTTCAATGATAAGGAGGGAAAGGCATGAGAAATAGCTCTTCACAGATGCTTTCCAAAGCATTTATTGTTTTCTTCTGGGTGTTGTTTCACCAGTCTGCATGATGAATTCACCAGATGAATTTAACTTCTTTTGAGAGAAGCTTTCAAAGCTGTTTTGTTTGCATTTTACCTGTGGGAAACCCTCGGCTAGTGGAATGATTGCACCTCTCTGTTAGCTTTATTGCACCTTCCCTTGGCAATGCTTTGTTTATATCAGTCAGTGATACTGCAAATAAATTATTCTCACACAGAGTGAATTCAGTATTCCCCAGGCTTAGGCAGATTAGCACAAATTAAATTCCACATTTTCACACCTGAGGCCGTTAGCACTTTATTAACTTTTACTGGAAACAGATAATTGCTATAAATATATTGTATCATTAATTGTGTAATGCATGAATTTATTAAAAAAAGTGCAGCGATTAATATTTTGCAAGGCTGCTGCATGGCTTGTACAGAAAATGTGACTTTTTAACTGAAGAAAAAAAAAACACCACCCTGCAAATACAATGGGGATCTCACAGAAAAGCACAATTTGGGTGCAGGAAGGTTGTCAGGTCTATTACATTAGCAACCACTTCCTTTACAAGGATCTGTTTTAAACAGTGCAATGTAGGGAGAGCCTGTTTAAGACATTTCCCTAGCATTTGGTTCGTGTTCCCTCTACGCTTTTTGTGGCCTGGATATTGCAAGTTTATACCTTCATCGGCTGCTCATTTAGGAATGGCTCTGTTGAGTGAGTCTTCTCCGTCTCTGCATTTATCTGTACCTGTCAGATCTCCAAATGTGTCTCACTGCATTTCTCAAAGCCAGTTTATAATTTGTCTGCTGCTTCTGGCTACAGGAACCTGAGAAGTGGCGTTTAAGACACTGAAGATGCAGTCTTCCACTTATTGAGGCATCAGTTTGTAAAAATCAGATCTAAATTTAAATATTCATACCCCAAAGGCTGGGACTGTCAAGCTCAAAGGAACTGAAGAGGAGTATTGCATTTTTAGATCTAGTTAGTTGCTTCACTTTGAAAACTTTTTGGTCTTTACCATTGTCAAGAATGCAAATACATTCAGAAAATTAATTTGTGAAATTTAAGTACTTAGGCTGGATAATGAAGCAGTAAGGAGCAACACTTGCCCTTTCTCTGTGCTTTGTAGTTCCTGAACTGTTTTTCTAGTTCAAAGACTTTTTTCCATTAAAAATAGTATCTCTACTATTTTTTGTCTTTGCCAGAAGGCTTTGAAAGTCTTTAGTAGCAGGGTCACATCCAGTTATTCTGCTGGCTGAACTACCCTTCTCTAGCGATCACTTATGCACTGATTTCATGGCGTGCATAGGCTTACAACGAAAAGCATTTTAAAGCTGAAATGCTGCCCATTCGTATGCCAGGATGGGTACACTAAGAAAGAGATGGAGTCGTCAGGCAAAAAGCAAGGAAAGGAAGGGAGGTGTCAACAAAACATCTGTTATTTAAAAAGAAAAAGGAAAAGAGTGTTTTAGTATAATCCTTTCCTTGATCAGAAACTTGTTTGTCTTACTCTTTCTTCAATGATGAAAGTCACTGTTGGTTTCAGGAGTGAAATCTCTTATTTGTGAAAAACCTGGCTCTCATTGCCAGGGTGGATTTCATCCCCCAGCTCTCTAATGAAGTCTGTGTGGTACCGTAGAATGCATACGAGTCTGCTTAACACCCTGGAGATGGCAATTTTTAAAACTGTTGGTACTTCATCTTTTCAAAGCACTCTTCATTTTCATCTCTGTGGGTGCTGATCAAACCAATAAACATCTCAGCCTTCAAAAAGATGATTGAGTGGAAAGCCTGATAAGCAAAGGAGAAACATTGAGTGTAGGGTATCTGTGGTATTATTTTTGTATTTTCTAGAAACCTTTTGCACTGGGATAGAATTCCTCACTTGTATGTAGACTGTGTGAGTTGCTAAGGGAAATGATATAACCTAACTGGTACTGTCACCAAAACAGCATATTTTGTGGTATTGTCTCTGTCATTCCTGTCTTAAAGTGTGGATAATAATCAGATCCTGAGAACCGCTGATCCTGAGAACCGTTCTTGTGTCTGTATTTTTATTTCTTCTTTCTAGGATATGTTTTTGTAGTACAGTTAAATCAGAGGTGCATGGCATATGGCTTTTTGCTGCATGAATTGCTGCTGATGTGAATGTCAGTGGGCATATAATACCAGATTTTCATTTTGTGAATCACAATGCATGGAATTCAGCCCGAGAGCTCCCTAGACTATAGACCTTATTATAGACAAATAAAAAAGGGAAGGAAGAAGGGGAGGTGATGTCTCAGAGATTTTGTTTCAGTTGAAATGAGGTTATCATGATGAATGATGCAGCTGACAATGAGATTTTTAGAGCCTCTCAGAGTAGCAGAAGAGCTCGTGTTATTGTTGGTTCACTTTAAGTAATTGTAATCTAAATAGCACCGTGGTTGAGGAGAGCAGCAGAAATCTTTCATATGTGTCTCGTAAACAAAGCCAGGGCACTTTGTTGTTTCCATCTCATCTGTCCTTATACAAATGTCCTTCATTGTTTGCAGTTTACATCTCACGTATTGCCTTGATTGAATACGTCAGTCACCATTAAAAGCGCGTTTGCCAGCCGGTCACTGCTGCTGCTCTGCATCTCTATTTTTAGCAGATGAGGTAACTGGCCAGCATCTGACAAAATGAGCCTGCTCCCCGATGTCCCACTGTAAGTTGAGACTGGTTGCAATAGAGACGTATGGGAGGGGAGGCTGCTGGAGCCAGAGGGAGAGGAAGAGACATTGCACGGGTACGGAGGGGTGTTCCTCTTCCTATCATCAGCTATTTCAAGCCCTGTCTGCACCGTGCACACGGGGCCAGGAGAGGTACCTGCCTCTGCTGGCTTTCCGTAGCTTACTTTGGGCACTGGCAGCTATAGCAGAGTTAGTCATATGTGGGCTGCACAAGACTTTTGTAAGTGATCAGAGGTTAAACTCGGCCTTGGTGGGCTAACAGGAACTGTCCTTGAGTTCCCAGAGGCTGGATGAGTGGGGAAAATGGAGGAGGGTGAGAGGTGAGGGATTTGGCATGTACTTTCTGAAGGAAGCATTAGGTTTTGCCCCACAGAGAATTTAGACTTGAGACCACAGCAGGGGCGGTTGTTACTTGGGAATGGTAGTGAAGCTGAGACCTGTGAACTTGGGTCTATGGAGAGCAAAATAGCTTACTGGAGGATGGAGAATGTTGTGTGTGCCTCTGAAAGTGGTAAGGCCACTTTTCCCTTGCCCTTTCACCTCTACACTGTCAATGTGAATCGCCATACAAAAACGTTGTGGATTTATTGATGAATGAAAGATAATTCATAGATAGGCTCCATCCTAGTTCCTTAAGTTACCTTTATATGTTGGTCATGGCAGCCAGAGAAGCAAGGCCCCTAGTAATACATACAAAAGCTGTGGAATATCGCCTTAGAAGCTGAGTCCAGGAATGGAGAGAGATTTTATACCATATTAACCCAAACACCAGAGACACGTCAGAGAAGCAAATACCAAATTCTGTGTCAGAATCCTTGAAAAAGGCATTAGTGCAGCTGATTAAAGTTCTTGCCATGTCAGTTGAGTACATTCGTGGCATGAGCATGAAGCTGAAATGGTCAAGAGCCATCCTTGTGTCAAGGATGTCAAGTCTGCGTCTGGAAGAGTGGAAGCATCTGGAGAAAATAGCTTCTACACATGCTTTGGGTTTTATGGTAATTTTTCTCTCTGGAGATGTATCTTCAGATTTCAAGCATCAGTTTTCTGTCTCAGGGAATCTGACTGGTCTTTGCTGTGTTGCAGATATGTGAACCTCAGCACTAAGAACTTAAAAATTGCAGTTGCATCCCTTTTGCTTGAATTGTAAAGGCTGCCTAGAACTTTTTGTTATACTTAACCAAGAGTCCAGAGGAAACTACAGATCTCACTGTAGCATTGTTACCCTCTCACCCTCTTCAGAAGCAATTGATCAGCCCTTCATAGTGAAAATAACATCTCAAAAGTCACCAAGTAGGCAAATGGAACATTCTTATTTTTGTAAAATCAGATGTGTGAGATGAAGGATGTAGTCTCATAGCTGTCAAGATTTTCAGTTCCCTTCCGAGAACTCTTTTCTATGTAAGCTAGAGATTTGGAAGTTGCTAAAAGACTGTTTTCTTCCTGGTGATTTCTTTTTTAATTAAATATGAATTGATCTGATTGTCATTTTCTCCTCGCTCCTTCCACTTTCAG
>NW_010181585.1:0-261 GCF_000695765.1 Mesitornis unicolor
CATGGCTGGGGCCCAAAACACTGCAGCACTCGGCTGGGAGCTGGCGATGTGCCCATCAGCCACCACTGGCCATTCTGGGAGGTGGGATGCTGGGAGCACTGGGCTGCTGTGGATGGATGAAGACCCCCAGGGTACCGTAACAGCTGAGAAGCCTCAAACTCATTGCACGGGTGGGAAGCTGCAGCGATGACTCCAGCACTGGTGCTTCTCCCGCAGGAAGCAGCCGGCGGCTGCGAAGGGGCCGGCTCCCAACCCACCCCC
>NW_010181585.1:310-1723 GCF_000695765.1 Mesitornis unicolor
CGACGGGCTCATGTCGTTCCGCCTCACCCACAAGAAGCGCCGGACAGACGAAGAGTTTCGAGGGGAGGACCCATCTGTGGTGGCAGGGCTGTACTGTGATCCCTGTGGGGTTGGTGATGCTCAGCCTCAGCACGGGGGGCTGCAGCATGCAGTGGATTTGACTGGGAAGCACAGGGGTGCAGGGGTGGGCACCCCATGGCCTGGGGGGGGTCTCGCCCTGGCTCCCTGCTCAGCACCCTCCACTCCCAGAGCCCTCGACGGGGAAGACCTGCCTGCCCAAGGCGCTGCTCAACCTGAGCGGGGGCAGGAACGACACCATCCCCCTCCTCCTCGACATCGCCGAGAAGACGGGCAACATGCGGGAGTTCATCAACTCACCCTTCAGGGACGTCTACTACCGAGGTAGGGGAATGCAGGGTCACCGCCGATCCTGCATGGGAATGGGGGAACCTGGGGAGGTTTAGGGACCAGAGTGACAGGGACACCAGGGATGCTGGAGGATGCTGGAGGACCTGGGGACCAGAGCGGGAGGGGATGTTGCAGATGATGGAGGATGCTGGAAAGCTCGGGGACCAGAGCAGTAGGGACCTTAGGGACAATAGAGCATGCTGGAGGGCTTGGGGCCAGGGCAGTGGGGGTCCTGGGGATGATGGAGGATGCTGGAGGTCTTGGGAACTGGAGCAGCACAGACCTTGGGGACAATGGAGGATGCTGGAGGGCTTGAGGACGAGGGCAATAGTGGTCCTGGGGAGGATGGAGGATGCTGGAGGGCTTGGGGACCAGCACAGCAGGGACCCCAGGGATGATGGAGGATGCTGGAGGGCCTGGGGACCAGAGAAGCGGGAATCCTGGGAAGCATGGAAAATGCTGGAGGACTTGGGGAGCCCAGATACCTCAGGAAGGTTGGGGACCCGGGGGAAGCCATGGGGCAATGCGAGGGCTGATGGCTGCTGTTGGCGCAGGTCAGACAGCCCTGCACATCGCCATCGAGCGCCGCTGCAAGCACTACGTGGAGCTGCTGGTGGAGAAAGGAGCCGACGTCCATGCCCAAGCCCGCGGCCGCTTCTTCCAGCCCAAAGATGAGGGTGGCTACTTCTATTTCGGTGAGCAGGGGGTCCGGCTGCACCCTGGGGCTGTCCCCATGGAGGGTGCCCAACAGCGTGGTGTCCCCCCAGGCGAGCTGCCCCTGTCGCTGGCCGCCTGCACCAACCAGCCCCACATTGTGCACTACCTGACGGAGAACGGGCACAAGCAGGCGGACCTGCGGCGCCAGGACTCCCGCGGCAACACCGTGCTGCACGCCCTGGTCGCCATCGCCGACAACACCCGCGAGAACACCAAGTTCGTCACCAAGATGTACGACCTGCTCCTCGTCAAGTGCGCCAAGCTCTTCCCCGACACCAACCTGGAGGC